>NW_007840429.1:0-715 GCF_000696425.1 Galeopterus variegatus
GTAAACTCATCAGACCGAGCTCATCGATCTAAGTAAACTAATCAGACCAAGCTCATCGATCCCAGTAAACTCATCAGTCCAAGCACATCGATCTAAGTAAATTCATCAGAGTGAGATCATAGATCTGAATAAACTCATCAGACCGAGCTCATCGAACAAAGTAAACTAATCAGACCAAGCTCATCGATCTAAGTAAAGTCATCAGAGAAAGCTCATCGATCTAATTTAACTCATGAGATCAAGCACATTGATCTAAGTAAACTCAACAGACCAAGCACATCGATATATGTAAACTCATCAGACCAAGCTCATCGATCTATATAAATACATCAGAGCAAGCGAATGGATCTAAATAAACTCCTCATACCAAGCCCTTCGATCTAACTAAACTCATCAGACCAAACCCTTCGATCTAAATAAACTCATCAGACCAAGCACATCAATCTAAGTAAACTCATGAGACCGATTTCATCGATCTAAGAAAAATCATCAGGCCGAGCTCATCGATCTCAGTAAACTCATCAGACCAAGCACATCAATCTAATTACACTCATGAGACAAAGCACATTGATCTAAGTAAACTCATCGGACCAAGCTCATCGATCTAAGTAAACTCATCAGACCCAGCTCATCAATCTAATTAAACTCATCAGGCCAACCCGTTCATTCTAAGTAAAGTCATCACACCAAGCTCACCGATCTAAGTAAACTCATC
>NW_007840430.1:0-715 GCF_000696425.1 Galeopterus variegatus
GGGCACCCACCCAGGTGCAGCCCCTGCCCTCACCAAAGATCCCTGGGAGTTTGTTGGGGTGCGGCAGCTCGTTGGATTTTTTCGGCTGCTTCCTCTTCAGTGGCCTCACTGCCCGAGGGGCACGGACGGGACTCGGGCTGGCCCTGAAGAAAGTGACCATGAAAGGCTGTCTGGAGTGCAGTGCCCGTCGCCCCAGCAGACCAGCCAGGCCCGGATCCAAGCTGTGCCCTAGACAGAGAGAAGAGAGAGGGGTCACTCCCAGACAGGGGCCCTACATGTGGACAAGCAGGGGCCGCTTTGCTCTTCAGCAGGAGCATGGAGGCTGAGGACCCGAGGGACCCTCCGTGCCTCAGTTTCCTCATCTGAAGCCTGGAGTCCCAAGCAAAGCCCCAGCTCCCCAGCAGGCAGGTCTGAAGAAGGTGGGGGAACGGGGGTCATAGAGACGTACAAGCATCATTATTAGAGGTCATTGTGACACTAACATTCGTGAATCGTTTTACAAGTTTCAAAGTTTTTCCAACTGCATCATTCAGTCTTTACAGCAATCCCGGACTTCACAGTTTACAGAAGACATGTCAAGGTCACTCAGTGATGACCTAATCCCCCTGATAGTGACTCCCAGAACCACGGCTCCTACCTGGGTCCGAGGACTCCGAGGCCCGTGTTCTGTCCTCAACCCCTACTTTCTGGGATGTGACCGTGTGACTTAGGACAG
>NW_007840431.1:0-715 GCF_000696425.1 Galeopterus variegatus
GGGTGAATGAAAGTTTACAAGCTAAACTCAGAGACCTCTCCCTCTTCTCCCAATCTGCTCCTGGAAAATAGGACATAGTCCAGAAAATTGCTCAATAAACTTTACAATTCAGAGGGAAAAATACAAACAAATAAGCAAAACCACTGAAATACTGACATTTGGTGGAGAGGTCCTCTCCTACCAACCCCCCCCCCACACACACACACCAAAAAAAGAAAAACAAAACAAAACAAAAAAAATACATCCTGCTTTTCTTCTATTCTCTGTACAGTGAAGCAACTGGGAAATAAATGCCTACATAAAAATCATCTGCTAAGATACTTTAATTATTATCTAAAGACATTCTCTAGAGAGTATAAAATGAAGGAATTGGAAATAAGAGAGAATATAGCAAAATATTTAAGATACTAATCCAGAAGTTCCACCATATGACTAATTTGGAGGGGCCACTTATCTTAGTCCATTTAGTGCTGCTATAACAAAATACCACACGTTAGGTAATTTATAAATAATAGACACTTATTTCTTACAGATCAGAAGGCTGGAAAGTCCAAGATCAAGTCGCTGACAGGTTTGGCATCTGGTAAAGGCCCAGTTTCCACTTCCATGATGGCACCTTAAACACTTCATCTTCCAAGGGGAGAGATGCTATTTCTCACATTGCAGAAGAGCAGAAGATGGAGAAAACTCACTTCTGAAAGTCATTTTTATAGTG
>NW_007840432.1:0-715 GCF_000696425.1 Galeopterus variegatus
ATGATTTTATTCTTCAATTTTCATGAAAAAAATTATTTGAAGCTTCTACCTCTGCTAAGAATGTTTCTTCTGATGCCAGGCTCATTTGAGCTTATTATAATGTTATAATACCACCATCTAGTGGTCATAAGCAGAATTTTTTTTTCTACCCACCTTGAAAAAGTAAACGCTAATTGAAGATTTTTTTTGTTTTTTTTTCCACAT
Organism: Galeopterus variegatus; assembly: GCF_000696425.1. Classification (NCBI taxonomy): domain Eukaryota; kingdom Metazoa; phylum Chordata; class Mammalia; order Dermoptera; family Cynocephalidae; genus Galeopterus; species Galeopterus variegatus. Next base: position 205 of record NW_007840432.1, read on the forward strand.
TTAATCTATTTGAATACGACCAAATGCAAAATACTTTCATTTATAATTAATTTAATATGTAAAACAGCATATTTATTCATATGAAAATGTTTACTTCACTGAATAAGTTAATTTATAAAAATGTAATAAAGGATCATCTGGGTGTTTTAATCTATTTCTCAACTTTGCTGTTGCTGTTGTACTCTCTGCCTCAGTCATCCTTAGTCTGCCTATGTGCCTCTATAACTGCCAAAGACTTCACGATGTAAATCACTTCTGCTTACTCTATTAGGAACATCCCTACCAAAAAAGAACTTTATAGTAAGTTTCCCATCATGCAACATTGATTTACCTATATCTCATATTCTCAAAATTCTATTATTTCATAAATAATATGATTAGATAAAAGGATAAAAATAAAAGGATGCAAATTAAATTATTACTTAATAAATTCATGTGTGCTGCTTCACAAGGGGGACATTTCCATTTTTAAGAAGTATGTCATGAGTGGATTTAAAAAAATCAGGCCTCC
>NW_007840433.1:0-715 GCF_000696425.1 Galeopterus variegatus
TACTAGGAGCTACATGGTGACCTCTCCAGATGCCTGCAATTCCATCATTAGCAATCTTTTAGGTTAAGCAGTGTCTGTTCTAGTCTTGTCTTTCTAGTCTTCAGCAGTAGTAAGAAGGTTGTTTGTTTTCTAGTAGAATCTCCTGACTCATCATTACTGTCATGAAAATTTAACCTTTTTGAAGGATTCTAATACCTCTTTCAACTTCCCCTTCAGGCTGAGATCGGTGGAGAGCCAAACCCCCTCCAAGGAATTACCGCAAATGCAATGCCCTCAGTTTCATGTGCGAAAGTTAGACAAAAACACCCATGGGACAGCATATTGCAGGTTGGCTTGATGTTTAGGATATCAGCTCAATTAAAATTCGTCTCTGAGTCTTACATTACAGCTTCCAGAGGGGCTGGGCTCCTTCGGGTTCTCTAAAGGCTGTTTCCCTCTTCACTGGTATTTCTGTTCTCCCTGGCACAAAGATTCTAACACTCGTTTCCTGTCCACCATCAACAGGAATTCCAGATTTGCCTCTGACCTTTGCACAGCTGAAAGGGTTTAAGAGGGTAAAGTGGGTAAAATACAAAGCCATAAGGCCACAGAGGCTCTCCTCAAATGGGAGAGTATGGTTATAATACTAGGAGATCTTGAGTGTGTAATCACGTCTCTAATCTTAGACTTCCTGGTGTCAAATATCAACTACTCCAAATATGCAATCAGACAAACT
>NW_007840434.1:0-715 GCF_000696425.1 Galeopterus variegatus
CAAAACCACCTACATAGCCACCACTGCCACAAGGGTGGCCTGCTACCATAGCAGCAGCCTCAGTAGCCACTGTTGCTATACAGGGGGACCACCAACCACTCAACTACATTGACAGAAGGAGGGTCACCAGTGGGGTACAGGCAAGGAGAGTAATAGAAGAGACAACTGCTGTACCAGATGACTAGACATCAACATAGAAATAATGAAAATATGAAAAAACAAGAAAATATGAATCCATCAAAGAACTACAGTAACTCTCAAGTACCAGACCCTATAGCAGGAAAACCTTGAAATTTCAATTGCATTGAAATTCCAAGGAAAATCTTAAGGAACCTCAGTGAGATGCAAGAAGACCCAGTTATATGACACAGTGAACTAAGCCAAACTACCAAGGACATGAAGAAGAAATTTACAAAGAGATAAATACTCTAGAAAAGAATTTAGCAGAATTCATGGAACTGAAGGATTCTTTCAACAAAATAAGAAACAAAACTGAGAACTGAAGCAACAGGCTAGAGAAAGCAGAAGAAAGAATTTCTGATCTTGAAGACATTCTCTTCAAAATAATTCAGGTGAACAACAAAAAAGAAGAGTTTTTAAAAATGAAGAAAATGTAAGAATGATAGCAAAGACAACCTTAGGTGCATAAATATACAAATCATGGGTATTCCTGAAGGGAGGAGAAAGGAAAAGGCATTGAAAACATAATAACCAA
>NW_007840435.1:0-715 GCF_000696425.1 Galeopterus variegatus
CCAATTGTGTACAAATAAAAAAATAACTTTGTATCTTGGAACTAAATTCACTTATTAGTTATAGTAGGTTTTATTATAGATTATTTTAAATATTTTACAAATATGATTCTGAAAATAGTTTGTAAGTAAGAAGTGACATGAGAAATATTATAAATTCTTTAAAAATGAAGAAGAAAATATCTGAAAATGCTTTTCTGAAATACCAGAACAGTAAATTTATTTCCTTAGAATTGGGCAGGTACCCTATTGTATGAGAGGAACCTTAGAATGATTTTATTTAAGCAAGATGGAAAAAGTAAAGGTCATTTTAGTGTCATATGAGGCAATAAATTGATTTTATAATGTATGAGATTTGAAGGTATAGAGATTTTACAGTAAATATCAGAGGAGTGGAAAATTCTAATTTTCCCTATATCTATTTTTTTAATAAAGTTTTATTCACAGATACCTATTTATCTGTGCTTGTACAAAAATTTATATATCATTTTTTCACACGCAATTTATATTTATCATAACTTAGTAAGTAAGTTTAGAGTTAGATATTTTTAGTCAAAATCAAAATGAGAACACAGTCAATTTTCATTATAGTTTCAGTGGAGGACCAAAGAAAATTCCAATTTACAGATATTTTACACAATAATTGTAGGTATTTTACCTATTGTGTTATTCAAGGTTCTCTGGAAAGACAGAACCAACAGAATATGCATATAAATAT
>NW_007840436.1:0-715 GCF_000696425.1 Galeopterus variegatus
AAAATATGTACCATACAACTCTAACCAAGAGAAAACTAGTGTAGCTGTATTAATAACACATGAAGTAGACTTTGTGGCAAGAAGCATTATTAAAGATGAGAGATATTTCATAATGGAAAAATGTACAATTCACTAGGAAAATGTAACAAATCTAAATTTTATGCACCTAATAATATAGCCTTCAATATATATAAAGAAAAAAATTAACAAAACAAAACTAAAATCAAGAGGCTGGCCAGTTAGCTCAGTTGGTTAGAGTGCAGCTTTGTAAAACAAAGATCAAATGTTCAGATTCCCATACCGCCAGCCACCAAAAAAAAAAAAATAAATAAATAAAATAAAGAAGAAGAAAAGAAAAAGAAAAAGAAAAAATTGATAGAATTAAAAGGAGAAACAGACAAATCCACAATTGTACTTGGAGATTTTTACATCCCTCAATAGCTGTTAGAATAGGCACATGCCAAAGAATCAGAAATAGTATAAAGATTTAAACACAATTAACACTCTATTTAATTGACATCTATAGAACCCTGCACCCAACAACTACAGGCTAGATGTTATTTTCAAGTTAAAAAGTTTACCAAATGGTGGTACATAAAACAAGTCAATAAATTTCAAAGGACTGAAATAATGCAGAGTGTATTCTCTGACCAAACACTAATTAAGCTAAATATCAATTTCAAAAATTCCTCTGTGCTTGGAAACTGAGAATTAC
>NW_007840437.1:0-715 GCF_000696425.1 Galeopterus variegatus
GAAAGCATTAGACATTTGGTCTTGTTGAGTTTTTGCCACAATGTATGATATTTTGTCCAATATATTGCAATAATATGTTGGAGAAAATTCCCTAAACAAAAGAGAAGGTAATTATAAAGTGTCACATTAGAACAAATTGGAGAACTTTATTTCAACCCTAATACCCATGGTGGATTAGAGCCAAGACATAACAAATATGTTTCTGAAGAACACTTGCCTTTTTACACAAAATATATTAGTTTCTTCTCAAAAGTGAATTAAAAAATATATCAAAAATGGAAGTATGATCTTTACCCAAAAGAAATAGAAAAGTTCCTGATGAAAGTGATCACCTTTTAATTTATACATTCAGATGTTTTTACTGATTCTTATTTAACATGAGATAATATTGTCTCTCCCAATTAAAATATCCTGGGATAAGAATCTGAATTTCTGTTAATAGTCAGCAGATTAGAGAACTTTACAAACTCTGGGTGAATTATAACAAAGCTGCAGCTCTCATCCCTTTGAAATTCCTTGGAGTTAATCTATTTTTTTTAAGTGTTACTTTTTTAAACCAATCTTATGGTTAGATATTTAGTGCAATTATCTGAATGGATTTTATACTTTTCCAGTGATTCCTACACAATACTTTTGATAGAAATACTCTGTTCACATTACACAACAATTTTCTGGATGCCAAGTTGGAGTATCACTACATAGAAATGCCAAGTTT
>NW_007840438.1:0-715 GCF_000696425.1 Galeopterus variegatus
CGGCGGGAGCGCCACCACACTCCCAAGCGGTGCACTATAGCAGTGCGCCACCGGGCCGGCCAGGACAAAGACTTTTAATGACAGTGGGAGAACTGACAACTCACACGGTGTTTTGCTACTCAAGCAACCAGGTTGCTTTCCTGGGCAAAAAAGATGCCAAAACTGGGTCAAACTAGAAGGCATTAAAGCAGCATGGAGCTCCAAATCAAAAGCTTTGAGGCCACCTAGCCTTCAGTGTGGCTAAGAGGTCTGGATACAGGAACCACAAAGACTACGTCAGGCTTGTATGAATTTTTCTCTTCACTTGCTCAATCAATTGCCAATGGATAGCAGGGCAAATCCACTAAATGGTTACAAGAGGATATTCTACTGACCAAATTCAGAAGCCTCACTTACACTTCGATGAGTTTGTACAGGGGAAGAGAAGACAGGTCACCCAAGTAACTGCTGTGGTGCTCACACAAGGTGACTGCAAACAGGAAGACAAAAACAATAGGGAAGCCTGAGGTACAGCTTCAGCCATGGGGGTAATAAAGTCACCTTTCTCACAGAGTTATGGTGAGATGAATGAATGAGTTACAGATGAGAGAATATTTTCAAGAGCTCTGCAAAGTGTCATACAAATATAAATATAAAGGGCCAGCCTGGTGGCGTACTGCTACAGTGCGCCGCTTGGGAGCGTGGTGGCGCTCCCGCCAAGGGTTCGGATCCCACA
>NW_007840439.1:0-715 GCF_000696425.1 Galeopterus variegatus
CTATTTATTCAGATCTAATATAATTTAATGAATAAGAAGATTCAATACTCATCATCATTTTTTTTTCTGAACTTATTTATTTGTTTTTTGCAGTTGGCCAGTATGGGAATCCAAACCCTTGACCTTGGTGCTATCAGCACTGCATTCTAACCAACATCATCATTTTTAGTGTTTGTGTGATACAACAGTGTGTTGCGTCATTATTTATCCAATTGCCTGTTGTTCACTTAGATTATGTCCAGTTTCCCCCTGTTTTAACAGTGAATATCTTTGTTATTCTGTCTTTGCACACAACCTTGACTATTTACTTAGAATAAATCTGGAGCCAAGTTAACCCTCTTGACTGTTCTTTTCTATTTGCCTTATTTATTTATTTTTTTGGTGGCTGGCTGGAGAGGGAGCTAATTGCCTTTTTTAAACTGTTGGTGATTTGTGTGCAGTTGGATATGGAATGTCAGTGATCTAGGCTTGCTTTCAGGAGTCCCAACAGCATGGTGACTTAGAACAGGGGGCAAACTATGGCAATGGGCTAGGGTTGTTTCATATGGCCCATGAACTAAGCATTTTTTTTTTTTTTGTGGCTAGCCAGTATGGGGATCTGAACCCTTGACCTTGGTGTTATCAGCACCATGCTCTCCCTAAGAATTTTTTTAAATATATTAGTTTTAAAGGATTAGGGGGAGAAAAAAGACTGTGTGCCAAAGGTTGATGTGGC
>NW_007840440.1:0-715 GCF_000696425.1 Galeopterus variegatus
GGCCACATAAACCTTACCTGAACCTTGATTGCCACCAAATTGGACATAAAATATCACATATAAAGATTTTAGAGTCAGCCTTGAGTTTTGTGGCTTTGGAGATTTGTAGGTTTATTAGTGTAAATGAAACTTGAGGTCTCCCTCAGAACATTGATAAATGAGTGAATGAATACACTTGTGTGTAGCTTTACACATTTCATTGCAGTGAATCTGCTGAGAAAAACTGTCGGGTGGCTTAGAGAAGGTAAAAGGTGCATCGCGAGTGATATTTGAAGTTCAGGAACAGAAAGTAATCTACTTTCCCACCTTTTCTGGCCTTTTAGTTGGAAGGCAGTTGGTTTAGGTTGTTGGCCTGTGTACAGACTTGTTTCCAGAGGCTACAGTGCAATAAAACTCATGTAATCATCATCATCATCACCAAAATTGCCACTGTCACCCTGCCACCAAATATCAGATGTTTATTTGAGAACTATCATATGGGCATAGCACAAGCAGAAAGAATTGGTAGGAAGAGCTTATCTTTCTTTAAACTCTCATGGCTGTGCAATTAATTGGCTAAGTTGCAATAGTCAAATGACCTGCTCCCACTAAACCACATACACACACTCGGTCATTTAATGAGCAGATGAGATTTTTTTTTTTTTTAATTTTTATTTATGATGGACATTTGGGCTGATTCCAGCTCTTGGCTATTGTGAAGAGTGCTGCAATGAAC
>NW_007840441.1:0-715 GCF_000696425.1 Galeopterus variegatus
CATTTCTGATGTACACACAAGTTGTGAAGTGTGTATATCACAGCTTATTTGGGTTAAAAAAATGTAAAAACTAAGTCATGAAAATTGTGAAAATTTAAATGGATTTGAGATTAGGTTATAGTAAGGAATTATTATTGTTATTTTTTTTAATCCTTATAGATTTAAGCTATTTACAACTGAAATATTTACAAGTTTTATTTTGTTTTTTTGGTTTTTGGTTTTTGCTTCAATATAATTCTGTGAGGGAGGGGAGGAGTAGATGGGAATAAAGATTTAAAAAATGCCATGACCAGCCAGCCACCAAAAAAAAAAAAAAAAAATTAAAAATGCCATAAGGTAAAAATTATTGAGTCTGGGTTATATGACCAAGGTGAATTCATTAAAGTATTATCTCCATTTTAGTATTTTTTTAAAATTTCCCTAATAAAATGTTCAGAAAGAATGCATTAAAAATAATTCTTTTTTTTTTTTTTTACATACAGATAGTCAAATTATTTCTTTTTCTTTTTTTTTTTTTTTTATAATTTATTATACATACATGTACGGTACAATGTTGACTTTTAATTTATTATACATACATGTACGGTACAATGTTGACTTTCAATAATTATATATGTGTGATGGTTAGGTCAGTATAGTTAGCTTATTCATCATTACAATACACAATCATTTGTTGAATCTGTTGACCAATTCCTCATTAGCCCTCCTCTCCCCC
>NW_007840442.1:0-715 GCF_000696425.1 Galeopterus variegatus
AAACAAACCAACAAATAACCAAATATATAAAATTGATTAGCCAATTATAAGGAAAAGTTCTGATAAATAAGCTGAGTAATTCATTTTCACATTATGCTATTTTCTTAATTTGAGAAACATTTATTTTGCACAGTGTTTCAGTTAAATAAGTGGTTAATAGAGACAAAAAAGTATATTTTAGCTTGTTGCTTAACCGTAAGAAAATTGCTACTCAATAATGTATTTGAACTGCATGCTGTATATAATGTGGTAAATATTTGACATTCACGTTCATGGAAAGAATTAAAGTCAGGCCATTAAAATCAATTTAATCTTCTTTGGAATGTATTTTGATTCATGTATAACAGGGTTTCTCAACCTCGCCACTGTTGACATTTTGGAATGGATAATTCTATGTTGGGGGGCGCTGTCCTGTGTATTGTAGGATGCTTAGCACATTCCTGGCTTCTAACCAGTAGACACCAGTAGCATGCTCGCTAGTCGTTACAACCAAAAATGCCTCCAGACATTGCCCAATATTCCCTGCAAGAGTGGAGAGCAAGTCATCTGTGCTTAAGAACCACTGATTCATCTGAATATAAGTTGGTTTTGTTTTGTAATTGAAAGATTCACATTTCACTTCAGAAGTCAGTCATTCTGAAGATCTGACACACACTGACTGATTTTCATACCTTACTAATATAACCAAAATAAAACTGGACTGCTTAGATAGTGA
>NW_007840443.1:0-715 GCF_000696425.1 Galeopterus variegatus
ATTGTCATGTTTCATATTTTTAGAAGACTCTATATTAACGAAACTCCATTTTAATAAAAAGGCAGAAATTATACCTCTTAAAATTATTTAAACATAATTTAAAAAATTAGACATTAACATAAAATGTGCCTGGATATTTAGTTTTTCAAAATGATTTCAGAGTTTATCAACTATCTATTGCTATATAACAGACCATTTTAGATGTAGTGACATAAACAATAGTGTTATTATATTCATGGATTCTGTGGGCCAGGAATAAGAATAGCACACAGCAAGAACAAGTTGTCATTGGGGCCTTAGATGAGAAGACTCAAAAGCTGAGCTAACTTGATAGCGGTGACAGAATAAATATGGTCATGTCTTCATTCACATGTGAGGCTGTTAATGACAGCTGACTTAGACCATAGGTGGCTTTCAAATAAACATTGACATATTTTTGTGGTCACCCTCAGTAGGTAACTTGGACATCCTCACAGTATAGCAAGTGGCTTCTAACAGCAAGGCTTCTCAAAAAGCAAAATCTGGGTGCATAATATTCTTGCAATCTACCCTCAGAAATCACATAGTGTCACTACTCTCCTGTATTATTTGTTGAAGAAATAACAGAAGTCCTGCAGTTTTAAGGTAGCAGGATATAAACCCAGACCTTTATCAGAGGACTGCAACAGTCCCATTGTAAGGATAGTATGTTAGATGGATATAGATTGGTGTGGCC
>NW_007840444.1:0-715 GCF_000696425.1 Galeopterus variegatus
TGGGGTGAGAACCCAGGAGATCAAGCAAGGAATCCGGAGATTACTGAAGAAACTGTGGTAATAAGGGCAACCAGATCTTTGCTTTCTTAAAATGGGGTGACTTATTATTTAGTTAATAGGAAATTGGGTTGAAACCCATAACTCAGAGACATCATTTCAAGAAGAAAATTAACTTTAATTCTGAAATAATTTCTTGACTCTATTCCTCCTTTAAAAACGCCAACATCCCCTTCCAAAAACTATCTGGCATCTCTGACTTTTAAAATTCTTTTCCCAATCTTTCTTCCCCATCTTCCCAGATTCCATTTTGTCTAAAATATGAGAACTCAAGAGGACAAATTATATATGGAAAACTAACTCCCAGCTAATGTGGTATTTACTATCTCTACACACTTAATTTTTTAAAATCGTAACTGTGTATATTAGTGGCCTTGGTTATAACTCATTATTACTAGTATTATTCTTGTTATTAACCCAGCTACAAAATGCAGTTGAGAAAAGGCCACAGTATTTAAAATATCAGTCCTTAATGATAGAAAGTGGCTAGAGTCCATAAGTAACTCTCCTTCCCTTACCTCCAACGAGGCTGACACCTGTCTTCTCCTCTCCCCTCAGGCAAAGCCTCTGTCTTGTTGTTAGCTACAACTCTCATACGGGTAGAGCTTTTGCAAGAATTGCTGACATGTGGAGCATGTGTTTTACTGCATTCAGGATA
>NW_007840445.1:0-715 GCF_000696425.1 Galeopterus variegatus
AACCAGCCTTCATAAATAGATAGATACTAATTAAAAACATGAGGAATTGTTTTTAAAAACACATTCCATTTATTAAAACTATATTATCTAATATATCCTAACCATATTTTTCTTTAGCTTGCAAGAACTAGCTGTAGCCACTACTGAAAACATATTTCATTCTACAAACAAATTCATCTACAGTGTCTGCTTTGTCACAATTATCATGAAAATGGATTAATAAAAATTTCCTCTTCCAAGAGTAAGCAAAAATATACTGAATGAGCTATGTTAACATTAAAATCACAGGTATTGAAATGTTTGTTACGATTATGAATAAATCCAACAAACTACCAAAATCTGTTAACCCAGCATCTTGTCTCATTAACTTTCCCAGATCCTTTCCAATATCTTCAGCTGTACATATACAGCTCTGTTCTTCATCCCTTTTTTCTCCATGTCTGTTGACATACACTTAAAGATTCAGATTTGTTTTAGTTTTTGTTATCATTTTGGCCATTGACCAAGGGAACAAGAAGACTTTAACCTTATGGCCAAAAATTGTTTACCAAAATTTTCAGGTAGATTGCTCCCCAGACTGACATCAAGCCTAAGTGCCTGGGTAATTGTGTTTTGACCTTTATCGAATGCTTCTTTGATTCCCTTGTAAGTGATAACCATGACCTACAAGTAAGGTCACTGTATTAGTTTGTTTCTTTTGCTTATAACAAAAAAC
>NW_007840446.1:0-715 GCF_000696425.1 Galeopterus variegatus
AAAGATCTGCTGCAGGTCTTTCTCTTTGGCTTGTAGATGCCGTCTTCCCCTGTGTGTGTCTATTTCCTAACCTCTCTTTTTAAAAAGACACCAGTCATATTGGATTAGGGTCCACCAATATGGCCTCATCATTTTAATTTGATTGCCTCTTTAAAGGTCCTGTCTCCAAAAACAGTTACATTCTGAGGTACTGAAGATTAAGATTTCAACACATAAATTTGGGGAGTATGCAATTCACCACATATACCTTTCGAAAGGTGATGTGAAATCTCCAAATAGATCAAGTTTGAATACATGAAAATAAATGTTTAAAAATTCCACATAATTAAAATCATCATAATGAACAGTAAAAAGGCTAATGAGAAACTGGGAAACACATATGCTATTTATGTCACAAATGGCATATATATATATATATACATATATATATATATACATACAATGTATATGTGTACATATACACATATGCATATAAGAGTATGTTTGCTTCTGTGTGCGCATACAGAGGTTCCCCCAACTTATGATGATTAAACTCACAATTTTCCAACTTTCGAATGGTGTTAAGGTGACCCACAGTCAGTGGAAACTGTACCTTGAGTACCCACACAACCGTTCTGTTTTTCACTTTTGGTACAGTATTCAACAAAGTACGTAATATATTCAATGCTTTATGATTAAAATTTTTATTTTTTAAGTTTATTTTAATGGACACATT
>NW_007840447.1:0-715 GCF_000696425.1 Galeopterus variegatus
CAATGACATTTTTCTCAGAAATGGAAAGAACTATCCAGACATTTATATGGAATAACAAAAACAATGCATAGCCAAAGGAACGCTGAGCAAAAAAAAATAAATAAATAAAGCTGGAGGCATAACACTACCTGACTTTAAACTATTCCAAAGCTATAATAACCAAAACAGTATGGTACTGGCATAAAAACAGACACACTGATCAATGGAATAGAATAGAGAATCCAGAAATCAACCCACACACCTACAGCCATCTGATCTTTGACAAAGGCACCAAGCCTATACACTGGGGAAGAGACTGCCTCTTTAGCAAATGGTGCTAGGAGAACTAGATATCTATATGCAGGAGAATGAAATTAGACCCATACCTCGCACCATACACTAAAGTCAACTCAAAATGGATTAAAGAATTAAATATACACCCTGAAACAATAAAACTTCTTAAAGAAAACACAGGAGAAACACTTCAGGAAAAAGGACTGGACACAGACTTCATAAATATGACCCCAAAAGCACTGGCAACCAAAGGAAAAATAAACAAATGGGATTATATCAAACTAAAGACCTTCTGCACAGCAAAAGAAACAATTAACAGAGTTATAAAACCAACAGACTGGGAGAAATTATTTGCAAAATATACATCTGACAAAGGATTAGTATCCAGAATATAAAAGGAACTCAAACAACTTTACAAGAAAAAAACAAGCAACCCAATTAA
>NW_007840448.1:0-715 GCF_000696425.1 Galeopterus variegatus
ATCAGGCTTTTTCACTGGCCATACCAGAGCATTAAATGGGCTATGAGCCAGATGAATAATGTCAACTTTCTCTTATTCCAATATAGTGACACTTATCGCTGCATGTTCTCCCGGTAGGCAATATTGCTTTACATTAACTACACAACTTGGCTTGGGTAACACCTGTGGGTCATGTTGAGCATATCCTTGTAACACAGGCTTTACTGTCTGTATTCACAGCTGAAATTCTCCAACTGTTGTTTGCAGGTGCAAACCATAAAGTACATCCATACCCAAGATGTATTCAGCTACAGGAAATATATAGTACATACATGAAGAGGTAATCTTCCTATATCCAATGGCAATGACACAGCTTTGACCTCAGTAGAATGTCCTCCATAGCCATCTATATGAACTGTGGCCCCTGGGAACTTATCTGAATTTCCATATATCAGGCTACATTCTGCGCCTGTATCCACCAATGCCAAAACATGCTGCACATTTGTCCTCAACCAATATATTGCCAATTCAATGTGAGGCCTCCAGTCCTTGTCTGCCCCCCAAAAATGAGCACCTTGGCTTGTTCCCTAGTCAAAATGGAGCAGTTTGTCTGCCTCCTCAGGAGCAACCAAAAAATCTTTTAAATCCACTGAGCATACCTTGCTACCTGTCTCCAAACATTTGGTGAAATGCTGTTCAGGGCACAATTGCTGCCACAAGGCAAACAAAACTGCAT
>NW_007840449.1:0-715 GCF_000696425.1 Galeopterus variegatus
TTATGCTTATTAATTCAGGATATTCATTCAGTTATTGAAATAGGATGACAAAACTGTACAGCGAAAAACTGATTATCTATTATACACGTCAGCTTTGCACAAAAATCCTTTGGCTCAGGAATAACTGTCCATGGCTCAAGATTCATATATCTCCTTGAGTTTTTAAAACTATGATTTAGGTATCAAAACTATAACAGCAATGCTCTGAATACACAGATAGATTATAAATTATCAAAATAAGCCCATTCTGACTGAGAACTCTCCAGCTGGATTTCAGCGTAAGAAATTCTGAAGCTGCCTATGTGCGGTGCAGCCCACGCCAACGTCCACGGCATCGTTTTTAGTTAAAAGCCAGTGATGTGACTCACGCCACCTGCTTCACTGATCCTGCTATATTCCTTTTTTGGTCAGAGTTCTCTTTTGAGAATTAAAACTTTTATGAAAACAAATACAAATATTTATTCAAATTGATGACTATTATTTGACATCCTGAAAATTACATTTACCTACATTAATTGTAACAACCCAAGGATTATTCAAAATGATAATCACAGAGGTGATTGCAGTGGGTAGGAGGGCTGATAGCTACAGCAACTATTATATATATTTTGTATTATATGTGTTTATATATATATATATATATGAAAGTATCCATACTAAAATTTGTTATATGCCGATAAAAGTAGATTTTTAAAAAATTTGCCTACTTAGACAC
>NW_007840450.1:0-715 GCF_000696425.1 Galeopterus variegatus
GAGGAACTAAATCCTGCCAAAAACCTGAATAAGTGTGAAAATGATTCCTCCCTAGTCAAGCACCAGATGAGAACACAGCCTGGCTGACACCTTGATTGTAGCCCAGTGAGTCACTGAGCAGAGGACTTAATTAGCCTGGATTTTTGTCCTATGGAAACTATAAGATCAAAATGGGTATTGTTTTAAGCTACAAAGTTTATGGCAATTTGTTACACAGCAATAAACAATTAATATGCCACATATTGTATCACTATATTTACTGTATATGAAATATCCAGAAGAGGTATCTAAAACCCTGAGAGGAAATCTGTAGCTTTGGATACAGAAACCAGAATAAAGTGGCCATTGCTGTAGGAAGAGTATGTGTATATATGTATGTTGGGGGGAAGGTAGTTCTTGTGCATGAATTGACACAATTCTGAGCCCACCACCAAGCTGTGCATGTGTGGAACAAATCCCAACAATTATAGCAAAGTCTTAGAGAAGTGAAATACAGTACAAACCCCAATCTTAGACAAATTCTAAGTGCACATACATGTAGCAAGTCAAAATAGCATAGCAAAGTCTTAGAGAATCAAACTGCTATTGGACACACCACCAAAAGATAAAACAGAATTATGTGGGTTGATTGCTTGCTAAAACAAAAACAAAAGCAAAAGTTCACATTCTCCAGAGATATTTAAAAAGTCAAGAGTACAATTCATAATGACTCAAT
>NW_007840451.1:0-715 GCF_000696425.1 Galeopterus variegatus
TTAATCCATTCACTACTGCACAATCCTACAATCCAATCTCCTCTTCAAAGCTCCACCTTTCCATTACTATAATAGGATTTCCCACCCTCTTAACAGTCACAATGGGGACCACGTTTGCAATACATAAAACTTGGGGGACACAATTCAAGCTTCAGTGAGTTTTGGGGGGACATAATTCAACTCACTACACCATGCAAATGAAACCAATAATGAACAGGTGTAGCTATTCTTATCTTGGATAAAATAGACTTTAAACCAAAAACAATAAAAAGAGACAAAGAAGGCCATCTAGGCTTGGATAAAATAGACTTTAAACCAAAAACAATAAAAAGAGACAAAGAAGGCCATCTAGGCTTGGATAAAATAGACTTTAAACCAAAAACAAAAAAAAGAGACAAAGAAATCTATCTAGCAAGAAGACATAAATAGACTTATGATATTTCTAAAAATTCAAGAAAACATGAAGACAGTATTTTAACAGGTATTTTTTTTTAAATTTAAATCAGTTTTAAAATTAACAGCAGCCACATTTGGTTTATGCTTTTTATTAGGTTGTAAAAATTTTACTGTAAACAGCAAGAAAAGTTTTTCCTGTAATGTTCATATTATTAAGTTTATCCTCACACTGGTATTAAAATTTCCAAATACAGACAGTCTCTTCTTTTTTGTTTGCTACATATACCACTACCTTTTCTAACCATCCTTCACTCATATG
>NW_007840452.1:0-715 GCF_000696425.1 Galeopterus variegatus
GGCCAGCTCTTTTCCTTTTTACCTTTTCAATGTGGCTTCCAGAAATTAAGTGACATGTGGCTCATCTTCTGTTTATATTGGACAGTGCTGAGGCAGTGAGCAGTTTTGGTGACAAGCCATTTTGTGTGATCTTATTCACTGGTATTTGGCTTTAAGTTTTGGTGACAAGAGATTACACGAGATACGATTCACTTGTCCCTGGCTTCCTTAAGCATGGAAGGAGTTAATACGGTTGGGTGTGACCCACCTTCCCTGTTGAACAGGCTTTTCTTACTGTATTTTAAAGAAAGGGCTTTCTCTCAGTGTGGTGCTAAAAGCATCCAGAGTCCTCCTGGCTGCTGCTCTGCCTCTTTCTCCCGACACATCAATTAAGAATACTTTGATGACCTGCGTTTCCTGTCAGAGAGCTCCGAGCTCACTAGCTAATTAACTCTCCAAAGAAAGCGGAGCTGCTATCACCTCAAATGTTTCCTCTTTCCCTTCCTGAGATGGGAGAGCAAAACAGGGGATCACCCCTGGGGGCTGTGGGGACCTCCGGCTTGAGTTTATGCTTTTGTTTCTCCAGCTGAGGGAGACTTTCCTTGCCAAAAAAGAACCATTTCATTACTGCATCCTTCCCAAGAGCGGGACGACTTTGCCAAAAGCAAAGTTCAAGGAGTTTTTGCCACTGACCAGAACTTTTCTTGTTAATACTTAAAAAAAAAAAAAAAAAAAA
>NW_007840453.1:0-715 GCF_000696425.1 Galeopterus variegatus
GGGCAAAATCTAAAGGTCACCCCTAAACAACTGTTCGTTAGGATGTCATCCTAACAGATTGTGCTAACCCCCCTGAGCAGCCACATGAGCACTTACATTACGAATAATTCTCTTTACTGACCTATGAAAAGGTAAGGAAGAACTGGCCTTGCCTCTAAGATGCTTTGACTTCATTGAGGATCTAAAACACACAATCTTGATATAGCTTGAAAATAATTGTAGAGTAGCATGTCAATGAATGCAAACTGTTGTATAATACTGAGATTAAATAAGCACACCAGACATGATGAGAGTTCACAGAAAAAAAATTGGAAACAATAAAAATATTTATAATAAAGTGTTTGTTAAATAATTTATGCCACATCCACTTAATAGAATAATATGCAACCATAAAAATTTTAACAAAAACAAGTAACCATTGCTATGGAAATATATCCACATTACATGAAGTGAAAAATTATATTTCCAAGAATAAACATTGCACACTACAATTTTTGTTCAATAAATAATATTTATATGCATGAGGAAAATCTGGAAGTATGCACAATAAAATATTAACAGAGGTTATTTCTAGGTGTGAGTTCGTGAATAACTTTTATTTTCATCTTTATGTTTTTTCTGTATTTTCTGAGTTTTCGCAATTTGTTTGTACTTCAATGTTTTTAGAAAGAGTTGATGCCTGTGGATTGGAAGAATGGCAAGTGGAAAACATTTT
>NW_007840454.1:0-715 GCF_000696425.1 Galeopterus variegatus
TGTATAATAAACAATACATGTCACTATTCAATTTCCCAATCACGAAACTCTTGGAACTTAACTGATTTGAGGAGAGACTTTGGCATGTGGTTTAAGGAGCTGGGTCTGAAGAACCCCTTGCTGTGTGGTGGCTGGTGGCAGCCATGTCATACTGAAGAAAGAGCACACATTCAATGGTGAAGAACAGAACCAGGCTCTCACCTCCTAGCTGTGTGACCTTCGAGGTGCAATTTAACATCTCCTCTGTAAAATGGGGCAACCTAAGATCTTCGTGCTGGGGCAGAAGATGACTAAGTGGGGTTACATGTGGACAAAGGAAGCTTTTGATATGGCAGATCTCCACCCCACGACAAATTATGCTCATTGTCATGACTTTGATTCCATGGCTACAAGGCTCACAAGACTCCACTGTTAGCTGACTCTAACCCTACATTCCAGTGGGGTTGTGTCCCTTTCCTATATTCCTTTTAGTTCTTTTGCGTGTTACCCCTCTCTACCTTCAGCCCTGGAGTTCAGGCCAATCCAGTTGCCCATGCTAATCTATATCTCTAAATAATTGATGGTAATATAGAACTTGCCCTATGCTAAACTGTAGAGTCCTTGAATTCTTCTTATGACCAGCACTTTACATTGACAGATAATTAATAATATGCTGTACTTGAAAAATTATTCACGGAGAGCAGGGATTTATCTGTCTAGTTTCTATTGAATTGCA
>NW_007840455.1:0-715 GCF_000696425.1 Galeopterus variegatus
CACTGAGGGTTGCGATCCGTTGCCGGACACGGAAAAAGACAAAAAAAAAACAAACAAAAAAAAACAAATAAATACACCGTTCTGTGTTGAAAGGTTCAAAAGTAAAGTCGAGATTCTCTACCTGTCTCTCCATTCTCCCATTCTCTCACTCCTGCCATCCTTTAGAATTCTTACATCTGTGGAGTGCACGGAACAGATTTGCTGCCTTCCTGGCTTGGAGCAAGAGGTACTGAGCTGGGGTTGTTCAATGATCCTGTTTTCTCCAAGATAATGTGCAATGTGTTGGTTGTTCCAAGCTCATATGCCAGAGGAAAAAGGTTTAAACACTAGAGTGGGTGTCAGATGAAGGGCAGGTTCATCAAAGAAAGGATTTCTGGAGTCTTTGTTCCTGGCCAGGAGGCATATGCTTGATGACTTCAAGGTGTTAACAAAAGAATTGGTTCCTTGGAGCAGGGATCAGCAAGCTTTTTCTGTAAAGGTCCAGATAGCAACAGTTTAGGCTTCGCTAACTGTGTCGTTTGCTAGGACTGATGTAACAAAGTACCACAAACTGGTGGCTTAAATGACAGAAACTCACTGTCACACAGTTCTGGAGGCTGGAAGTCTGAGATCAAGTTGTCAGCAGGGTTGGTTCCTCTGAGGGCTGGGAGGGAAGGATCTGCTGCAGCCCTTTTCCCTTGGTTTGTACACGGCTGTCTTCTCCCTGTGTCTTTTC
>NW_007840456.1:0-715 GCF_000696425.1 Galeopterus variegatus
GTCTTAGGCGGGGGGACCCCAACCTGACCTGCTTTGAGCCCGCCAGAACCCCCAACGCCCCGCACCGCCAGGCCTGCCCCGGCTGCTGGGCTCCTGCGGCGCCGGGCACCGGAGGGGGAGGGTCCCGAGGGCCCGGGGCGCCGTTCCAACGGCCAGAAAATGGAAACTGTGCGAAAAGAATCCCCAAATCCGGCCGGGCCCGAGGCCCACCGGCTTACATAAAGCCCCGGGAGCCCGCCTGCTCGCCCGCGGCCTCCCCGCCTAGGGCCGAACAATCGGCGGGCGCCCGTCCAGGCCGTCCTGGGGTTGGCACTGCCGCCGACCCCCTGACCACGGGCCTGGCGTGACCCCGGGGAGGGGGCCGGGGTCTCGGTCTCTTCCCACCGTCTGTTCCGAGAAACGTTTAACTGGCCTTTAATCACATTAGCAGCCGGCCCCAATTAGGGCCGAGGGAGGGGGAGGCAGGAGGAAACCGCAGGCCGTGTCACTTGAGGATAAAGATCCTTTCATGCCCTCAGCCTGGCCATGGGCGACGCGGCGGACCGCCACCCCCGGCCTTTGATGGCTGGTGCCTGGCCCCCGTCGCTGCCGTGGCTCTGCCCTCTCCACCCCACAATGGCCCATCGCTCTTGGGGCGCGGGGTGGGACCCTAGGGACAGCGCCCGAGGCCCACCTCCCCAGCCCGCGCCCGGCGGGGGCTGCAAGGGCGCACCGA
>NW_007840457.1:0-715 GCF_000696425.1 Galeopterus variegatus
TTAGTCTGCCGCTTGGCCCACAGTAGGTGTTCTATAAATGCTCCTTACTATCAGTATTATTAGGTAATAAACATGTACTGAGCACCTGCAGTGTGCCAAAAATTAGTAATCAAAGTAATCTGATGCCCAAGAAGGCAGCAGAGGACCTGGTTACTCCTACTTAGAATAACCTGGATTTTCAACAACCAACAACCGTTTCTGGAAGGCCCTCTGCGGGGGAGACATTGTGCAGACAGGCAAATCAGGGTTTGTGCACGCTGGGTTTGAGTTCCGGCTATGCTGCTTAATGTCTGATCGTGGGCAAGTTACTCACTATTTGAGTTGCTAGGTTTGCTTCCTTCTATGAGGAAAACAAGAACAATATTTACCCTGTGAAAATACACAATAATAAGTAATAATGTACCATAGTGATTAGGAAGTGCTTGATGGACTGTGTCATTTCATCCTCACAATATGCAGATGAGAACACGGAGGCTCAGAGAGGCTTAGTGGTTTGTCCAAGACCACACAGCACATGGGTGGCAAAGCTGGGGTTTTAACCCAGGCCTGTTAAAGCTCCATAATATGTTGTGGCATCTTGGTGCCAGAGCAAAATGCACGTACATGCCAACTTCCTTCCCTAGAGCTGAAAGTCCTCAGGGTCCAGCAGCTGCCCAGACTCATCACCACTCACAGGGGTTCCCAAGAGCCTGGTCTTTAGTCCAGGCTGGGGGGT
>NW_007840458.1:0-715 GCF_000696425.1 Galeopterus variegatus
TGTGTAGACACAGAGGATCATCTGGCCCAGTGCTCCATAATTTAGTTTCATTGCTTGACTGTAATTCACCTATAGACCAGGAATGAACTGCTGGGATTCAGAGGCCCAAGTTCGGCAACTATTAGACAAAGAAAACCTACAGCAAACTGGAACAGCCAGATTTAAGAGATCTGCCTCAAACTTTCTATGGTCCCATTACTCTTTAATTAATTTAATTAACACTCTTAAATTTTAACTTCAAAAATAGTATTGAAATTTTCTGTACAGGCAATCCTGAATCTGGGAAATTCAAGGCTGTTTTCAGGACAGTTGCCTTTAATTTCCCATCACCTTCAAGATTTAGGAAATGCTAAAACTCCTATTTAAGTGAATTTCACAAAAATTACTTCCACACTATCAAATTACTGATCTTTATCTCTCCTCCTGTTTGGTACTCTATCAAAACATATCAAAGAACATGTGTCCCATTGCCCAAAGTATAAAAAACATCAAGAATTTTCTTTTAAGGCTCTTGCTGTCTGTGTGTATGTGTGTGTGTGTGCGCGCTTGTAAATACCTCATACTTTAATTGTTTTGTTTTTGTCATTGTTGAGACATTATTATCACGTTTGATTCAGGCAGTTACTTGCACTCCATTACACTCCCAGATGAGGGAGAGTGCTGGTTCTGACAGGAGAGCATGTGTGTATTTTATAGTAACAGCAGTTTGACATGG
>NW_007840459.1:0-715 GCF_000696425.1 Galeopterus variegatus
TCTCTACCACTTCATTCCATGGATGGACATGGACACTTTCCCTTCACTGCCCAAAGTCTATTGTGTCTAATTGACCTGTATTGCATGTTTGGGAATGTCAGGGTGGGACTACCACCCAATGCAGAAACAACATAGAATTCAATATTAGATATAATCTTTTCTTAATATTTCTTAGCAATCCACAGCATAGCAGATTTCTCACTGGCCCCCTTTCCTGTTTAATCCTCATGTGACTCCAGACTCCCATCTCTCTCAGGACTGCCCACCCCCTCTTTTCTCAGGCCTTGTTTTAGTCTCCTTTTCCAGGGTCCCACCAGGAGAGAATGCCAAAATTTTGTTTGTTTATTACACAGAGAAATTTAGCTCTTCCTTTGAGACATCTTTCTCTTCCAGACTAAACATGGGTTCTATTTTTGCGTAAGTAAAGGCTTATTAAATGTTTTCCAAACAAAAAAGTTCTCTCCCCCTAAATAATTCTGCACTTCTCTTAAGAAAATCAGTCCATAGACTAATAGCTTTCAAAACTACCATTTTCCCCATTTCTGACTTTATATATCTACTGCTATGTACCATGGAGTGCTTTTCCTGTCATTGTACTCCAAGAATGAAACTTAAAAAAATTAAAAAAGAGCCCTAGCAATTGCAACAGTTTATAGATTGCCACAACTGGTGACAATAATGTTGTTTCTACAGTACTTTCTAATTTTAATTAGAA
>NW_007840460.1:0-715 GCF_000696425.1 Galeopterus variegatus
CAGCCCCAGACACTCAGCCACCAGGGATAAGGCACAACGGAAAGGCTCGGGTGCCCTGGTGAGATTTCGACTGGCAGACTTCCCATCATCACCACCTTGGAGCCCATCTGCTAGATGGCGCCACCCTGGTCACCCAGGGATGGTGGCCTCGGGTGGTCTCAGGGCTGCCCAGCTGCTGTCCTGGGTTTGCGGCCTCCTGGGGGTCAGTGCTCACACTGGACATGCCACACCCTCTCACTCATGGACCCCTGCTCATATCGTTCCTGAGCTTGCAACCTCTGCTCTCCCCCTCCCTGGCTCACCTTCAGGTCTCAGCAGAGATGCCACCTCCTCCAGGAAGCCATCCCCAACCCCCAGGTTTAAATGCCCACAGAGCCCTTTGCTCCCCCCATCACAGCTCTGTCACACTGTTGGGTAAGTGTGGGGTCAGTGGTCCAGCAGGGACTGGAATTTACTGTTTTCTTTCTCCTTGGAATCCATCCAGGGCCTAGCACAGGTAAACTCCCCATAAATACTTGTTGAGTGTTGAGTGAGTGACTGAATGAATGGATGGGAGGCATTGGAAGGGCATGGGAAGACTTCAGAGCCTGCCCTCCTGTGCAGGGGTCTAGGTTCCTCCTATGGAGCCACAAAGGCCTGGGCCACTGCTGAGTCACGTGAGAACACGTCCACAGGGCAAGAGGAAAGGGCGGGGGTGGGGGTGGAGGCCGGCTAC
>NW_007840461.1:0-715 GCF_000696425.1 Galeopterus variegatus
AGTTGATCTTTGGCTGACCCAACGGGGAGCCCTGAGGTGGGGATGGCCTCTACTATTCCCCATCTAGGCCTTTGCACCCCCCCATCAGTCTTTGGAAATGGGTTGCATAAGGAAGGGAGTATAATCTTGGGCAAGGCAGCTCCCTGTGGCTGACGGCAGTACTGAGAGAGGGACTCAGCTGGGGGACACCAGCTCACACTCCCAGCATCATACAATGCTCCAGGCAGCTGAGGCAAAGAGCTCAGTGCTGCTGAAGGGGGATCTGGGTGGCACCTTACCATTCCTAACACATGATCCTGAACGTTGTCCGTACTTCAAGATGCTCCATTTCTCTTCTACTTATAAGATGACCAGTAAAAGTAGAGCACAGAATGCAGAGCCATAATTTCTGTAATACTTTACCTGCAACTCCAGGTAGAGTTTCTTAAAGATGAAGATTCTGTTTCCTCCTTACCTCTCTCCCAGTTCTCATCCATAAGGATACCGAGTTTATCTGTGCCACTGCCTTGTGATTTCATGATGGAGCTGTTCTGCGGATCTCTGAAGGAAGGACAGGGGAAATCGTCTAGCCGGGCTGCCATGCTCAGCAGTGCAGGCTTTGCACCGCAGACATGTACAGGGAGGTTGTGAGTTAAGCACAGGCCAGTGTAGATCAGGAAGCATAATTCTAATCATGGGAATTTTTCCCTCGACAATCTAATTTCTGCAAGTTGTG
>NW_007840462.1:0-715 GCF_000696425.1 Galeopterus variegatus
ACATTGTATATTGACAAAATAAAAATAATAAAAAAAAAGACAAGCACAGAAGAGAAATACCACATGTTCTCACTTATTTGTGGGAGCTACAAATAAACAAATAAATAGACACAAACAAATAAAGGGTGGTAGGTGGTGAAGAAGACACAACAATTCATCCAAATTGTTAAGAGAAGTGAAGAGATATGTAAAGAAGACACAACAATTCATTCAAATTGTTAAGAGAAGTGAAGAGATATGATGTGGGTGGAGGAGGATGGGGGGAGGGGTAAGAGGAATGAGTCACAAAAATCAACTATAATGTATATTGAGAAGTGAAAACAAGTAAAAAAAAGAGATGGTGTATTTCTATAAAAAATAAAAAGACTTACAAGTAGTATAAACTCAAAGACACTCTCACCAAGGATTTATCATCAAACTGCCAAAGATAAAGACAAAGGGAGAATCTTGAAATCAGCAAGAGAGAAGAGACTTATCACCTACAAAGGATCCTCAGTAAGATTAACATTGCCTTTCTCTTCAGAATTATGGAGAAAAGAAACTACTGTAATGACAAATTTAGAATGCTGAAACAAAAGAATTCTCAACCAAGAATTTCATATATTCCAAAGGTGTTCTTCAAGCAACTGAGAGATAAGTAAGTCTTTCTAAGACAAACAAAAGCTGAGGGGAGTTCATTATCACTAAGTCTGCTCTACAAAGCTTGGTAAAGGGA
>NW_007840463.1:0-715 GCF_000696425.1 Galeopterus variegatus
AGAGACAGAAGGGTTTTCTGATTCCAGGGCCCATAATCTTTTCACTGGGATCATTAGCAGAGAGCTTAATCATCTGCAAATGATTCATTGGCCATAAATGTAGACAGATTTAAAATGCTCTCAGAACTGAAGGAGAGACAATCAAAACTTAATAAGAAATTCTCCTAAACTCACATTTGGCACCTCTTTAAACGATCGGGTTAACCATCCGTAAGTGAGGATGCACTGGAGTAATGGAGGGGGGAGGGGGCAGATAAGACAGATACCAGCGAGGCCGGTGGTCTCATGCCTCATGCTTCTGACAATGGTGCCTTGAAGATCAGCTTCCTTGGAGGAGTTGTCCCTTGGGGTTGCCTGTCAGGATGTGCTCTGCTGATGCATGGGGTCATTTCAGACCAAGCACCTTGCCAAAAGCTACTTGAGTTTACATCACACTTTTATATCTCATACACTTAAATTTCATAGTTGTAACTTACAAACTGTCCAAATTATCTTTGTCATTTTTCACTATTAAGAGTGCCAAACCCTCTTACCCCTCAGATATCATATTAGATCATACTTCCTGTTCTGAAAACTTATATGTTTCTCAAGTAATGCAGTTAACTTGGAAAACACTAACATAAGTAGAAAGAAAAATGGCATCATTGTTTTCTGTTGAGCCTTTGTGACCTTTCCACAGGTTTCTGTGGGTGAACTTAAGGTCCCATCTTTTTTT
>NW_007840464.1:0-715 GCF_000696425.1 Galeopterus variegatus
TCACTGGCTGAGTGTGGTGCAGACCACACCATGCCAAGGGTTGCGATCCCCTTACCGGTCACAAAAAGAAAAGTGTATAAAATAGTTGAAAAAGGGCTTGAAAATGTGGGCAAGAAAAGTAGTAACGGGAAGATAAGGCAGAAAGAAAGGATTCAGTACACAGGTAGAAAGATTTTGCCTTGGCAAAAATGAGCTGTGCTTCTTAGAATGCAGCTTAGACATTGACATCAGACAGACAGACCTGAAGCAGAATCCATACTATACCATTCACTAGATGAGTATCATATTCAACTAGCGACTTGCTTTCACCTGGCAAAATATTCTCATCCATAGATGGGAAGATGGTACTAGTATCTATGGCTGTTTTGAACATTATAAAAGAAGGCTTTTAACAAAAGTTAATTTCTTTCTTTCCTTTGCTAATCTTCCAGAGAAGTAGAATAATACAGTGAGTGTAGGAAGCTAAGAAACGACCTTTTTCTGGGAGTAAAGGTAAGATTAGGTGTATTAGGTAAGTGACGAGCACTCTGGAAGCTTCCATGGGGAATGTGGTGGGAAAGGCAAAAAAGAGATGAATAAAATAATTTCCCAGATTTTGTGAGGATTCAGTTGAAACTGAAATTCTTGTGAGTTCACTGAGATGGTAGCTTACTAAACAAATCTCTGCATACTGTCATATTAATGGTATCTTTGTGACTCTAGATAATTGATTCCC
>NW_007840465.1:0-715 GCF_000696425.1 Galeopterus variegatus
TTTGCTACTTTCAATTCCACATAATTTTAAAGATAAATTTCTGCATTTATGTTAAAAAAAACTTTCTTGGAAATTTTATTCACTTCTTAGATTGGTTTGAAAATAACTAAAATTTTGATTATTTAGACTCTTTAAATTTTACATTTAATTCTACATATGTACAGGTATTCTTTCTTTTTCTTCAGTAAAGTGTCACATTTCTCTGTGCAGATGTTGTACAACTTTGTTAGATTTATTTTTAAATAAATGAAGTGTATTGCTTTTGTTTTTGTTAATCGTGACATTCTAAAATTATTTCTTATCTTTTTAGTTCATTATCACCCTTGTAAGAAATACTATTGATTTTTGTATGTTGTTTTTTAATTTTTTATTTATTTTACCAAAAATCTTAGTTGTTATTATTACTGATATTATCTTATTTTTTCTTTTTAAAAATCATACAATTCAATAATAATGAAAATTTAGCTTTTTCTTTTTGATTTCTGATCATCCTTTAAATGCCTGAAAATCTATAATGATGTCAACTCTTTTAATCCTGATAGTAGTACTTTATTTTTTCCATTTTTTTTCCCTAATAAATTTAGCTAGAGGGTTTGCATTGGATTGAGTGTTTCCCCAAAACTTGACACCCATTGCAACAGTGCTAAGAAGGCAGGAAGTCTTATTATGGTACTTGAAAAGTGGGACCTTGAAGAGGTGATTAGATTGTAGGACC
>NW_007840466.1:0-715 GCF_000696425.1 Galeopterus variegatus
CCTTCAGTGATTCTGTGTGATTCCAGGGTATGGGAATAGTGCGAAAGTTCTGCTCTGGACAGTAACACTGTACTTTTCATCTCCTCCTGGTGTCCAGTCTGGCATATTCTTCCCACTTTTGTCCCAGGGGATCTCTAGTTTCTTTCTGAGCACAAGAAGAAATTCAAAAATGGAACATATATCTTTTCACAAGCAGACAGATAGGCAGGCAGGGAGTTACCATTGTCAGCAGGTAACAGTGCAAAGTAATGTTTCAGGGAGGGATAATAGAAGGGAGGGAAGATTAAGTGAAGGAAACCACTTGTGACCAAAAGATTATATCAAGAACATGGTAATAGGATTAGCTTCTGATTCCTCACTGGCTACAGTTTAATTTTTTGTCAAAAATACCGAGCATGATCTTTGGAGCCCCAATCTATCCCTAGGACATTTACTTTCTTCCCCTGGGTTCCCAGCAACATAGTAAACAACTAATGGCTATTATCAGTTTGCATTTCAAAAATAAAATCTAGACTAATCATCTCCACAAGGCCAAGGATACTCAGTATCATTCAATATCTGTCAAATAAATTTCCAGAACTAGGACCATATAGGTAGATTTTTATATTTTTCAAGTGTGTTTATAAAATCTGATAAAGAATGTATTTAAGGGCCGGCCTGGTGGCGCACTGGATAGTGCGCCGCTTGGGAGCGCGGTGGCGCTCCCGCCCGCGGG
>NW_007840467.1:0-715 GCF_000696425.1 Galeopterus variegatus
GACAGTTTAAAGCCAGTTCCCCTAATAGGGAAAAAGTATTATTAAAGTAAAATAAGAGCTACTATTGAGTCTGGATTTGCATTAAAAAGGAAAGTCTTTGTACCTAAAAAGGTATCAGTTATCTGCATTTATATCCCTTGTTTTTTAAAATATTATCTGATATGAGATTTTCCATATCTCACATGGCATATTTCCAGGAGGTTCCCTAACATTTTGTAAATTAATTTTTATCTTAGCTTAAAGGAAAACTCAGGAAGTAAACCCAACTGCCCAAAAACCAAATGACTTCAATTAGTTGCTCTGCTCCATTAGCTCAGGTAAGTATTGTGGATGGCTTAAGAAAGGGGGCCGGCCCGGTGGCGCACTGCTACAGTGCGCCGCATGGGAGCGCGGTGGCGCTCCAGCCGAGTGTTCAGATCCCACATACAGACCGGTTCCTGCTCACTGGCTGAGCGAGGTGTGGGAGCAACAGCGAGGGTTGCAATCCCGTTGCCGGTCGCGGTCCGGTACGGGCGCGACACTGAGGGTTGCAATCCGTTGCCAGACACGAAAAAAGACAAAAAAGAAAAAAAAAAAAAAAGAAAGAAAGGTGTGTTCACAGTCTAAAAGTCACTATCGGGCCAGCCCGGTGGCGCACTGGATAAGTGCGCTGCCTGGGAAGCGTGGCGGCGCTCCCACCCGAGGGTTCGGATCCCACATACAGACCGGTTCCCGC
>NW_007840468.1:0-715 GCF_000696425.1 Galeopterus variegatus
GGGATCGCAACCCTCGGTGTCGCACCTGCACCATGCTCAACCAGTGAGCGGACTGGTCTCTATATGGGATCCGAACCCTCAGCGGGAGCGCTGCCACACTCCCAAGTGCCGCACTCTACCGAGTGCACCACCGGGCCGGCCTCCAAATGTAAGGACTTTTAACCAGTGGTTCTCAACCAGGGCAGTTCTGTCCCCTCTCCTCCCCCCAATCAGGGACCATTTAGTAATGTCTGGAGATTTGTTTGTCACAGCTGCGTCGGGGTGTCTAGTATCTAGAGTCAGGGATGCAGCTCAGTACCCTACAATGCACAGGACAACCCCAGCAATAAACACTTACCTGACCCCTAACTGCCAATAATGCCAAGATTTAGGAACTCTGCTTTTAACTGATTCTTTCGATATTTACTTTCATATCTTTGAGTAACTTTCTGTTTCTTAATTTTTCAGTTTTGGGTATTGTCTAATAACTTACCTCCGTGAAAGATGAAGATTTAGCTCTTTCCTTCATCCTTATGTCCTATCAATGTAGTTATGTTGTAATTGTAGAAAACTGGTTATTCAGATTTCTCATTTTTTTTTCCATTACCATTTACTACACCAACATAAAAAAATGGCATTTTACACAAAAAGTTTGACATTTAAAGACAAAATAGAAAAGGGAGGATTTTTACAATGTGATGAACTCATCTTAGAGTATATGATTTATAAATACATA
>NW_007840469.1:0-715 GCF_000696425.1 Galeopterus variegatus
ATGTGATGAAATGTAGTCTTGTTTGCAAAGAGAGAGAAATGTTCCCATTTTCATTTCCTCTTTGCAATAGAGCATTCTGATTTCATATCTGTACTAAGTATGATCTTTGGGTTTAAAGTTCTGTATAATCTTTTATATGTTCCTATGCAACTGTGTATTCCTTAAATTATCTTTCATTGGACTAGAAATCAGTGATTTCAACCTATGAATGAGTTCTGATAACATCACAAAATGTTGGGAAAGGAGGGAAGAAATTGTTGCAAATAGGGGAATGGGGTCATATACTTGGGTTGTATTTTCCACCCCTCTTGACAAACAATCATCATATTGCAATCGTTAGCAAGCAAATAAGATAACATGCTTAACTTCTTATTAACAATAATTTATATGTACACATTTAATTGAAGATGATGCTGTTCTCCCTTTTGGCATCACTCTAAGTTATTACGGATGCAGCTACACAATCTTATTCTCCCCTCCCCACCTCCCCCCAACTCCAGTCAATAGCATACCTCTGTGAGGTGGCTGGTTGCTGACATGGGAACAGTCTGTTTCCAACTCAGTCAAGTAGAAACTGAATCCACACACAAAGTGCCATTATACACAAGTCTTGCAATGAAGTCAGCCTGATCCCTGTATCGGTGTCTCACACATTTACTTTTTTTTTTTTTTTTTTTAAAGATGACTGGTAAGGGGATCTTAACCCTTGACTTGG
>NW_007840470.1:0-715 GCF_000696425.1 Galeopterus variegatus
GGGCAAGGCTATAGGGGGCCAAGGAAACACATAATGGGATGGGGAGCATGTTGGTCTGCTCGGTGGGGAAACCACCACTAGCAGTGCAAATTGTGGGAGATGAAAAGGCTGAGGCAGAGAGATGCACACACGTGGAGAGTTCTGAAGCCCCTCGCCTGGAGTGGGAAGCGGTAACCATTCATGAAACAGAGCAGACAAAGCAGTCACCGGTGTAGTTGTAGGGGAGAGGATGAGGACCTGGACCGACTGGAAATGTCAAAGGGGCTGAGAAAAAGGGCTAAATGCAGAAGGAGCCCTCAGCCAAGGGGGCTTGCAGGAAGGGGACAGCAGGAGTCTTTCAAAGGGATCTTTTAAAGTTTACAGAAACATGTATTTGTTGGCAGAGAAAATGAACACAGCATGGACAATTATGTATGACTTCCCCTCACAACATCGACTGTGCATCACCCTCTTTCTTTTCCATTTTATTCCCTTTCCCTGTTCATAACTTTTATTTTTGCTCCTTTTTTGTTTTTGTTTTTGTTCCTTTGGAACATCTTATATATTTGAGTTTGAATTTCCTCTAATTTCCTCTTTATTGCTTTTTCCCTCTTACCTATATTTTCATTCTTTGGCTTATTTCTAAGGTTTGTTTGTTTCAGTTCTGTACAATACAGACTAAAACTCAAAGCCATAAAGTGTTTAATCAAGATAAATAAGATGGCTCCTCCACCGC
>NW_007840471.1:0-715 GCF_000696425.1 Galeopterus variegatus
AAGAAATGTTACTTTCAGGGTCTTGCATGCATAAATCATCATTTGCCAAATAAAGCAAATTTATCCCTTTACTTCAACCTTCACATTCTCTCTCTGCCTTCTCTAGATAATGATGGCTCAAGACACATGGTTAATTAAGTCTTTTCATCATCCTGGTATCTCTTTTTTGGCATAAGTGATTTCACCAAAATTTATATGGGTATCAACAGAGTGAGAATAACTCATATATTCAAACCTCTCCTCTCCAGGTCCACATATTCAGCTTCTTATTCTATGTACCATATATATATCATCCCTGGCAACCTTCCAGTTTTTAACGCATGCAAATCTAATAAGTCAATAAGTTTTATTGATTGTCCCTTTTAATTAGTTCCCAAATTTGTCCACTTAAATTCAGACTTCATTGTCAATACCATGATAGTCAGGGACACTACCATTTCTCACTTTGAGCAGAAATATTATGCCTTTCTCCAATCCCAAATTAATTAGTGGATTGTTTTTCTTCAAGTTGGAAATGCCTACCATGGACTTTATTTTATGACCTCTCTAGACTCATTTTATGTAATTTCTTTACAACAAGCACCAGTTTCATGACTCTTTTTCAGTTGTTCTAAAGCTATAAGCATTTCCTGATACAGGGCCTTACCCATGCTCTCTTTTTCTTATAATATTTTTCTTTTTCTCTTCATTCATCCTTCTCCCTCATTTTATGATG
>NW_007840472.1:0-715 GCF_000696425.1 Galeopterus variegatus
TTAACCTTGGACTTCCCAGCCTCCAGAACTGTTAGAAATAAATTTTTGTTGTTCATAAGCCCGCTAGTTTATGGTATTTTTTTATAGCAGCCCAAATAGACTAAGATAGAAACTTGGTACCGAAAAGTGGAGTTCTGCTGTAACAAATATCTAAAAATGTGGAAATAGCTTTGAAACTGGGTAATGGGCAGGAGCTAGTTTTGAGGTACATGCTAGCAAAAGCCTATATTGTTGTGAACAAACTACTAATGGGGATTCTGGTGAGGACTGAGAAAGAAAAGAGGAGACCTACAGAGAAAGTGTCAATCTTAGAGAATACCTAAGTAGTCCTGCACAGAGTATTGTAGAAATATGGATGGTAAAGGCAATTCTGATGACACCTCAGACAGAAATAAGAAACATGTTATTGAAAACTGGAGGAAAGGTCATCTTCATTATAAAGTGCCAAAGAATGTGGCTGAATTGTGTTTGTGCTCTTCTGTTTTGTGGATGTAGAACTTGTGAGTGATTAAGTTGAATGTTTAAGTGAGGAAATATATAAGCAAAGTGTTAAAGATGTGGCTTTGTTTCTCTTGACTGCTTATAGTAAAATTAAAGAAGAGAAAAGTGGCTAGGAGACAGAATTGTCAATCAAAAGTGAAGTAGAACTTAAAGATTGGGGACATTCTCCAATCCATATTGTAAATAATAAGGGAGCCTGTTTGGGAGAGAACAT
>NW_007840473.1:0-715 GCF_000696425.1 Galeopterus variegatus
TCATCATTTCTGTGATATTGCTATCAAAATTTCATCATTCGAATAGAATCATTAGCAAGCAAGGGTCAAAACCAAATCAAGGGACATTCAACAAAATAAGTAGCCTGTAATTTTTTAAAAAATCTCAAGGTCATGAAGGCCAAGGAAAGACTAAGGAGCTCTTAAAGATTAAAAAAGAATAAAGAAATATGGCAAATAAATGTAATGCTTGATTCGAGCAAGACCTTGCATGGGGAAGCAAAAATAGCTAACATATACATTAATGGAGCAATTAGTACAGTTTGAGAATGTACAACTGATTTAGTAAAAAGTACTGTATCAGTGTTCTAGTTGATGATTTCAATAATTATACTGTAGTTACACATTCTTGGGAAACATACTCAAAGATTTAAAGGTAAGTGTGTACAACATCAGCAATTCAATATTATATGTCTCAATTTTCATGTATATATGAGACACACACGTTTACCCACATAGCTGAATTAAAATACAATACAAAGTGTGCTCTC
Organism: Galeopterus variegatus; assembly: GCF_000696425.1. NCBI lineage: Eukaryota > Metazoa > Chordata > Mammalia > Dermoptera > Cynocephalidae > Galeopterus > Galeopterus variegatus. Next base: position 510 of record NW_007840473.1, read on the forward strand.
ATGTACTGATTCCCTGACGTAAATTTAAACAATAGTGAAAATATCCAGATTGCTAAATAAATTACATTTCGTATGACTTTTTGATTTAATCATACAGGATAAAATAACAATGCTAATCAATGACTAATTGAAGTCTGATGGGTTGTAGTAATAAAAGTTTAGGTATCACTGGCCATATTATTATTTTAAGTAACTTATTACACAAT
>NW_007840474.1:0-715 GCF_000696425.1 Galeopterus variegatus
CAATGAATCAAAAAGTTGGTTTTTTGAAAAGATAAATGAAATTGACAAACCATTAGCATGGATAACAAAAAAAAAGAAGAGAGAAGATTCATATAACAAAAATTAGAAATAAAAAAGGTGATATTACAACTGATTTATTTGAAATACTAGGAATCATTTGAGACTACTATAAACAACTATACACCAACAAATTTGAAAATCTGGAGGAAATAGATAAATTTCTAGACACACACAAGCTCCCACAACTGAGCCATGAAGACATAGAAAATCTGAACAGACCAATAACAATAAAGGAGATTGAGGCTGTTATCACAAGGCTCCCAACAAATAAAAGCCCAGTACCAGATGGATTCTCAACAGAATTCAACCAAACATCCGAAGAGTTATGGACACCAATTCTGTACAAACTATTCCAAAAGATTGAAACAGAGGCAATTGTCCCAAACTCATTCTATGAAGCAAACATCATCCTGATACCAAAACCAGGTAAAGATATAACCAAAAAAGAAAACGACAGGCCGATATCCTTGATGAATATAGATGCAAAAATCCTCACTAAAATACTAGCAAACAGAATACAGCAACACATAATAAAATTATTCACCACGATCAAGTGGGAATCATCCCAGGGATGCAAGATTGGTTCAACATATGCAAATCAATGTATGTGATACACCATATTAATAAAATGAAACACAAGGACCATATGATCATC
>NW_007840475.1:0-715 GCF_000696425.1 Galeopterus variegatus
AGCTTTATTAACTTTTGGTGGTGTACTTTCTTCGTTTTTTGCATTTCTGGTATCTTTTTTTGGATGTTTACTCATTTTTGCAGCGAGTTTCACTGTGCACAGGTTTGACCCTCTGGCTAACTAAGGTATGGCTTTGTTTGTCAATTTGGTGTGCCTACCTCTGTGACTGTTCAGATGGTCCTTAGTGTTCTATGTGTCTGTTTGCCTCAGGTCTTGGGCCTTTCTGGGAAGCTTCCTCTCTGGTCAGCTCTGGGAGTTCTCCCTGTTCCTTGTGTTCTGGCCCTGGCAGCTGGATCCTGTCCTGCTGGCCCGACAGGGTGTGTGAGATCTGTAAGTCTCCGCCTTGCTATCCGGGCGTTTCCCCTCTCTGTGTGCACTAGGTGGGGCCACCCAGAGGGTGTGTCTTTTTTTCCGAGACTCCTCCTCCTTTGCCAGACCCCTCCCCTCTCTGTGCGCTCAGTATAGGGCTGGGGCATGACTTCTGCAATCCTTTTCTTTCAGCCCTGCCCGGTCCAGAAGGGGTCTCAGGCCTCCGCCACGGACACTGTGGGTGTTCCTGTGGCCCTGGTTAAGGCCCTCTCTGGGCCTCCCACCTTCCCTCTGGTATTGCGGCCCCCTGTGTGGTTGAGTTATCTCCCACACCAGGGCGTGAGTACCCCGGGGGAGGATCCCACAGCACACAGTTCCTCTTTGAATCCCCCCAGTGTGAGCCAGC
>NW_007840476.1:0-715 GCF_000696425.1 Galeopterus variegatus
ATATAGTCTCCATTCCTAAACAACGAAATTGTTCATCCTTTGGGTAAGACTTTATTTTTGTGAGGATAGTTGACCGTGGAGGGAAATCGTTATAAAAATAGGGCATGTTTGTAACAAGCTTGGAAACTAACAAAGAAAAGAATGGAGAAAAATAAATATTTGCCACATTTTAAATATGATGTGTGTGTGTTTGTGTTATATCATGGTTAATGAATAAAAAGAGGATACAAAACACACAACACATGTGTTTTTCTTACAGGTTATAGAAGCCATAAAAAGATTTTACTAGCTCAGACTCATTGAAAGGTACCTGCAGGCATTCACGTTAAGTATAGAAACCTGACCCAGAGGAAATAGCGCAGGCATTCACGTTGAGTATAGAAACCTGACCCAGAGGAAATAGCTTAGCTGCTTAGTGATGTCATCTATATATCTAGAACTAAGAATACAGTAAATATTTAACCTGTGAAATTCTTACTTGGTTTGATGTACACATATCTCTGCTGCCGGATACAAACATACACCCACGAAAGTGCACTCATACATGCACACACACACAAACACACATAACCACAGTATTTCCTCATAACCAAAGTGTATTTAAAAAATCACTGGATCTGATTATTTATTAGTACTTTTATTTGCAGGACACAGAGAAGGAAAAAATAGATATGGATCATTTAAATCCTTGCCTCTGAGTTTCTGTTCTATGAAT
>NW_007840477.1:0-715 GCF_000696425.1 Galeopterus variegatus
CAGACTTACACTCTACCAATTGACATTTCAGGGCCTGCTTACATTCCAGTGGGGTTTTAGCATATTGCTGAAGGATTACTGGTGGCAGTAGTGGTGGTGGAGGGGAAGCTAAGCCTCCTGGGCTGGCCCTGAAGTGGTCTGGTCTTCCTCATATCCTCACTGTCGCTGGCTGTCTTATTTTGGGGGAAAGGGGATGGCTGGCTGGTACAGGGATCAAACCCTGGACCTTGGTGTTATCAGCACCATGCTCTAACTAACTGAGCTAACTGCCCAGCCCTGGCTGTTCTTGATTATCCACTTGAGTCCATTCTCCACACAGCAGCTGAAGGGGGATTGTAGAAAATGTGAACTCGACCATGTCACTCCCTTACGTAAAACTCTTTACTCCTTACTCAAACCACCAAGGGCCCATGGTCTGGCTCTTCCCTGAAAACCCCACTAGGGCTCCAGCCATTCAGGGTCTTTCCCACCTCTGGGTCTGATGCTGTCCTCTCCCCTTTGCTTGGTTGGTTCCTGTTCCTCCCCTGGGTCTCAGCTAAAGTGTTTTCTCCTTAAAAAGGTCCTCCCGGGGCTGGCCCGTGGCTCACTCGGGAGAGTGTGGTGCTGATAGCACCAATGCTACAGGTTTGGATCCCATATAGTGATGGCCAGTTGGCTCACTGGGTGAGCGTGGTGCTGACAATACCAAGTCAAGGGTTAAGATCCCCTTACTGGT
>NW_007840478.1:0-715 GCF_000696425.1 Galeopterus variegatus
ATAAATACATTTTATACAAGTAAAATGTAACGTTTCAAGGCCAAAGCCCCAACAAAACAAAAAACAAGAATAAGCAATTTCCAGTTGAAATCTCTGAAGAATTCCACTTACTAAAAAACTTTCCTCAGTCCTCAGGCATGGAGCTGGGGGAAGCCGAACCCAGCCACAACCAGGTAAAGAGCACAACAAAAACACCATTTCCACATGGGTAGCCCTCCGTAGCCATCACAATTGCCATGGCTGCCGCAAAAGCAGCTAGTCTCTATAGCAGCAGTCACAGCCACCATGCACATAGCACGCCAGACTCTCACCTTCATTGACACAAGGAGAGACACCAGCAGACACCAAAAAAAAAAAAGAAAAGAAAAAACCAAAAAAAGAAAGAAGTCGTCTTCTCTCTCCACAAAGCACACTCCAGAGTAATAGAAGCAGCATCTGATTTACAATAATAGGGGAGGACTTGATCACACCTGTCTCAGTACTGGACAGATCATCTAAGCAACAAACCAACAGAGGAACAGTTAATCTAACAGATAGACAGAATAAATCTACGGTTATTAGAGGGGAAAGGGTGGGGGGGAGATTGGATAAGGGGCATGAAGAATAAGTATGACTTGTAACAATGAATATACTAATAAAAAAGAAATTTTAAATAAACAAATAAAAATAAGGGTAACTACTGAGAAAGAAAAACCAAAAATACAGAAATGCAACT
>NW_007840479.1:0-715 GCF_000696425.1 Galeopterus variegatus
TGTACTCCCATGTTTACTGCAGCTCTATTTACAATAGCCAAGAGTTGGAACCAACCCAAATGTCCATCAGCAGATGAGTGGACAAGGAAACTGTGGTATGTCTACACAATGGAATACTACTCTGCTATTAAAAAAAAAAAGAAATACTACCATTCGTAGCAATGTGGATGTACTTACAGAAAATTATATTAAGTGAAATAAGCCAGGCACAGAAAGAGAAATACTGCATGTTCTCACTTATTTGTGGGAGCTATAAATAAATAAATAAATATACAAACAAACAAATGGTGGGGGGAGGGAAAAAAGACACAACAATCACAACAATTCCTTGAACTTGTTAAGACAAGTGAACAGATGTGATGTTGATGGTGGTGCGGGAGGAGGAGAGGGAGAGGGGAAAGGAGGGATTGGTAAAGTGACCTGAAATCAACTACATTGTATATTGATAAATTAAAATAAAAAAAAAATAAAAAAATGAGTCTATGTTCAAAGTTGCTGAATATAAGAAAAGTGCACAAAAATTGATTTATTTCTATACAGTACAACAAATTATTTAGTTATCATTGGTAATGGCAAGTGTTAGTTACCCAGGAATGAATCTAACAGAAAAAGTTCATGAATTTTGTGGAGATAATTATAAAATGTATTGAGGCATTAAAATAGGCTTAAACAATGAACTTTATGATGTTTATGTGTTGATAGATAGACTTAAAAT
>NW_007840480.1:0-715 GCF_000696425.1 Galeopterus variegatus
AAAATTTTGCCATGCCTATACATAAGATGTTCCCCTATTTAACTATTTCTGATGTGAATTTTTTCTACATTTTACATATCAAGACTTTTGATGCATCTTACAGTTGATAGCGTCTTAGAGGCAGTGAAAAATAAATTGCTCCCAAAGTGTTAATTATAAGACAACGTATGGTCTAAAATCCTGAGCAAAAGGCTGAGGGTTGGCTACTAACTGTGAAATCACAAGTAAGAAATGGGGTTTAACAATTAGAATTCCATCTATTGTTAAATATTTTCCTGCTGTGCCCAGAGCAATCATTTTCTCAAGTACATTGAACATATATTAAAATATTTTCCCTCAATCATTTTATCATTTTTAAATCAATTTATTGAGGTGTGACTGACAAATAAAAATCTGTACATATTTAATGTATTGAGGATAAGTCCACATCTGTGAAACCATCACCACTTTAAGTCACTTAAAATTTACCCTAATGATCATATCAACTTATTGCAAGAAGTATGAGAAGAATGGAAAGTGACAGTTTTCTGATGACCTGCATTATTTACACTTCACTATTTAGCAAATTACCCCAAATGTAGCAGATTAAAAAAATACAGTTATTATCACACCATTTTTGCATCAGTTTGTCTAATAAACCTTTCTTGTTTTTGTAAACTTTTGGAGATCCCTTAGCATGCTGTGGAAGGGGCTGCTCGTTGCCAAATACAACATC
>NW_007840481.1:0-715 GCF_000696425.1 Galeopterus variegatus
TCATTCCATTCTTTTCAGGCCTTTAGGGTTTCTGTTGAGAAGTCTGCTGTTAGTCTGGTGGGTTCTCCCTTACAGGTGACTAGACACTTTTCCGTTAGTGTTTTTAAGATTCTCTCTTTGTCTTTGAGTTTTTCCAATTTGATCGTAATGTCTCTGAGAGGACCTTTTTGGATTGAATCTGTTTGAGGATATTTGAGCTTCTTGTATGTAAAGTTCCATATCTCTCTGTATACCTGGGATTTTTTTTCACTATTTCATTGACTATGTTTTTAATGCCCTTTCCCTTTACCTCCCCTTCTGGAACACCCTGATTCAGATGTTTGTTCCCTTCAGGTTGTCTGCCAGCTGTGTTAGATTTTCTGCATTGTTTCTTCTTTTTTTGTCCACTTTTCTTATTTCAAAAAGAGCATCTTCAAGATCAGAAATTCTTTCTTCTGCTTGTTCTATCCTGCTGTTTAAGCTCTACATTGTGTTTTTATTTCATTGAGTTAATTCTTCAGCTCCAGGGGCTCTGCTAAATTCTTTCCTAAGGCATTAATTACTTTATTCATTTCTTCCTTCAGATACAAGATAATTTTTCTCATTTTGTTGTGCCATCAAAGTTGGTCTTGTATCTCATTGAGTTTCCTTAAAATTGTTGTTCAGCATTCTTTTTCAGTCATTTCAAGGACTTCTTGCCCTATACGAGGTACTTGAGGTACTTATATTCCTTCAG
>NW_007840482.1:0-715 GCF_000696425.1 Galeopterus variegatus
TACCAATCTCATCGATCTAAGTAAACTCATCAGAGCATCCTAATCAATCTAATAAACTCATAAGACCAAGCACATCAATATAAGTATACTCATCAGACCGAGCTCATCCACCTAACTAAACTCATGGGTCCGAGCTCATTGAACAAATAAACTTATCAGACAAAGCTCATCGATCTAAGTCAACTCATCAGACCAAGCTCATTGATCTAAGTAAACTCATCAGACCAAGCACTTCAATCTAAGTAAAGTCATCACACCAAGCACAACGATTTAAGTAACTCATCAGACCGAGCTCATCGACCTAAGTAATCTCATTGGACCGAGCTCATCGATCTAGGTAAACTGATCAGACCGAGCTCATTGATCTAAGTAATCTCATCAGACCGAGCTCATCGACCTAAATAAACTCATCAGACCAAACCCAACGATCTAAGTAAACTCATCAGAACAAGCTCGTCGATCTCAGTAAACTCATCAGACCAAGCACATCAATCTAGGTAAATTCGTCAGAGCAAGATCATCGATCTGAGTAAACTCATCAGACCGAGCTCATCGATCTAAGTAAACTCATCTGACCAAGCTAATCGATCTAGCAGAAATAATCAGACCAAGCTAATTGATATAGGAAATAAAATCAGACCAAGCGAATCGATATAAGAAAACTAATGAGACCAAGCTTATCATTCTAGGAATAATAATCAGACCAATCTAATCG
>NW_007840483.1:0-715 GCF_000696425.1 Galeopterus variegatus
ACCCTCACCAGATATGTTCCCTGGACTTTGGACTTCCCGGCCTCTGCAAATGTAAGCAATACATTTTGTTTTCTTTATAAATCACCCAGCTCCAGATATTTTGTTATAAGCAACAGAAACTGACTAATACAACAGATAATACCTAGTAATTACTAGTGATCATGTTCTTTCTGCTGAGGATTTGCTAGCATCGTGACTTGGCCCACAGTCACCTTGAATGTGCTCTCAGGGCCCAACCTGGTTTCACAATGGCCAGGTGGACAAATAATCCCTGCCTGGGCCCCTCAAACTGCAGCATCATTTTTCACAGTTGGCTGTCCTGTAGCCAATTTGTCAAGATGTAGTCTGCTCTTGGTTGCAATAAATTAAGTGGTTTGACCTGGACAGTGCTACATGACTGCAATATTCATTTTGCATTGGCGGAACAAGGAAATCCTCTCCGCATGGACTCCAAAGTCAAATGGGAAACAAACAAAGACTATGTTTTCAGGTCCCTCTGGAAGAAAGAAAGAAGAGAAAGTTGGTCTGTCCAGTGACAGATATTTCTTGTTTTGTAACAGAAAAGGAAGGTATGATGTTTTTTCAGCTAAAATGAGTATAAATTCAGTGTTTTTTAAAAAATATCCTGCTTATATCTATACAACGGATGGTATGATGATTTTTCAGCTAAAATGAGTATAAATTCAGTGTTTTATAAAAAATATTTGGCTTATAT
>NW_007840484.1:0-715 GCF_000696425.1 Galeopterus variegatus
GTGAAAAATAAAATTTCTTGACATCTCGCTCTTTCAGCAACTGCATATTCGGTCATGGAGCCATTGCAGATTTTGATCAATCTCGTGCACTTGAGTGTGTACTTGCAAAAATATAAAGTGACCTATGAAGTGTTCTGTGTTCCTACACATTTCACAAATAAATGTCATTTAAAGAATTTTTCAAATTATTATTTCCAGAGTCACATTTTTGGGATTTTGATCTTTTGGGGTTGTGATTTTGGGGATTTTAGATTGTAGGGATTTTGATCTTTTGAAATTTCAGTGTTTAGAATTGTGTCTCTGGGGATTATGATCAGTGCTGTCCTTCCTCTACATACTTGTTTTTAAAGCACAACTTACCAGCAAATGCAAAAGCCCATAAGATAATTTGGTTTACTTTTTTTCCAAAGTATCATCTCATTTTTTGGCAATATGAGATGCTTCTTTTTGTTATGTTCTCTGTGTGTTTATCTCTATTGCTTAAAACATGCACATAGCTCTCTGCCATGTGAGGATACAGCAAGGGGGCAGCTGTCTGCAGACCACCAGAACCTGACCATGCTGGCACCTTGCTATTGGACTTCCCAGCCTCCAGAACTGTGAGGAAGGAAGGCAGGCAGGCAGGCAGGCAGGCAGGCAGGCAGGCAGGCAGGAAGGCAGGAAGGCAGGAAGGCAGGCAGGAAGGCAGGAAGGCAGGAAGGCAGGAAGGCAGGAA
>NW_007840485.1:0-715 GCF_000696425.1 Galeopterus variegatus
CGGTGTGGGCGACACCACACCAAGGGTTGTGATCCCCTTACCAGTCACGAAAAAGACAAAATAAAAAGAAAAATGAATTTGTATTTGCCCCTAAGGTCAATGCTGTAATGTCTAATTTGATTTTATATGCCAGGAAATTCTCAAAGGTATTGTTGCTTAAACATACTTTCAGAAGTCTTAATTTTCTTGGAAAGAGTCAAAGATCAACTCAGTGTCAAATTCACTCTCTGGAAATTAGTATTGTGGCTACTTTTTGTTGTAAATGGGAATTTGTCTTTGTGACCCTAAGAGGTATCAGTTTACCATCCTGGCTTTTGTGACCTGTCAAATATGGTGGAATGTAAAGCTATTGATTTAAAACAAAAAACTAATTTTATAGACTGAACATTATAGATCCTAAAATGAACTGATTCAATGTATTCATAATTTAAAATATTATCAGCTACTCATGTATTCACTTATATTAAATGTAGTATTACCTTTTCCTTTTCCTCCCCGCCCCCCCCAGGACTCTATCTACTTAACATTTTTATTCCTATTTTGATAACTAAGTTTCCAGATACTATGGATCTAGTAAGCCTTTTAAACATTTCAGAAGAAAAGAAATAGAATGTGAAAATACCTCCATATGCTAGAGTTTTGGAACTGTGTCAAAACAAAATTTATCAAAGAAAAAAGTACAAATGCAATGTGTGGGTTCCAGAATACACACCAA
>NW_007840486.1:0-715 GCF_000696425.1 Galeopterus variegatus
GGCAGGTGCCAGGGCGGCTGACCCTGACCCTGGACCCTTAGTTTTGGGGGAGGGGTAAGAACCAGGAGGGGGTGTCTTATGCTTGGAGGCTGGCCAATGAATATATCTTTTAATTAGTCACTTAAGTAATGAATGAATGCTCACTTCTGCTAAAAGGACTTTGAGACCCCTAACAAGGACACTTGCTAATAGCACCCTCTCTGAAGGGCTGTTGGAAGGTTGGAGAAAGAGATTGCAAGGAAAATGCCTGGCACAGAGTTCAAGAAATAGTGGGATGAGGGGAAGGATGGAGAAGAATTAAATGAGAAGGAGTGAGGGGAAGGAAAACAAGGTACCCCGGCATACAGTTAACCCTCAGGAGATCTGGCCTGATGGCCTGTGAGCTGCTCACCTGTCCAGGACAGTCTTGCTTTGGAGAAGGAAGAAACACCAGGATTAGTCTGGCTTCTCGTAACAGAATACCCCAAAGAACTGTGGTTGGAAGCAGGTTGGTTGCTTTTCTCTCTCATGCAGAAGTCCAGAGGAGGGCACGGAGATCCCCCGGTCAGCAGGACTTACAGACTCCACCTGTCTCTTCCTTGAGGTTACCTTAAGGTCCAGCACGGCTGCTGGAGCTCCAGCTGGCACGTGGAGAAAGCAGCAAGGAGAAAGACTGAAGGGTAAAAAGACCCAAATAAAATCAGGGTCTTGTGAGCGGGAAAGAACAGATATTGGG
>NW_007840487.1:0-715 GCF_000696425.1 Galeopterus variegatus
GTCTTCATGTTAGCAACTTGCACTGGGGTTCTCGTGGCCTTCACGGTGGGAGACCCCTCACCGCCTCCTGTCCGCCTTTCCCCTGTGGGCCTGGCCTTCCCTCTCTGCACCCTCAGTGAACTGCCCCTGGCTGCACCAGCAAACCAGCTCACTGTCCTCCGGCACCCCAGCAGGTGCCCCCACAGTGGGGGGTGACAAATCGGGATCCGCCATCCCGGCTGCTCCTGTGTATTCTCACGATCTCCAACCTCTCCATCCTCTGTTCTGGACACTGGCTACTCCAATATGTCCAGCAAAGCCTCACGCCCGCCCTTGCCACCGCGTGGATATCTCTGCCACCAGCTCCTCCTTCACTGAGGACTCTGGGGCTATTAGACACACGCACCCCAAACATTTTGTCTTTACTTAAATGTGGCTGTGTCCTGTGCAACCCCACTTCGTCCGTCTTTAGGGAAAATCCCTCCAGCATTGAGCCTAATCCCATCTCCTTCCTTCGTCTTTGGATTCATCCCATTTGTTGTCATATGTTTGAAATTTGGGCTCCAGCAGCACACACCTCATTCCTCCGTATCTCAAACACACACGACCCACACAAGCAAGCAAAATCCACCTCCTTTGGTCCACGTCTTCTCTCCCATTCACAGCAAAGTCCTTCAAAACAGAAGAAAATATTTACATTAAAAAAATTTATACATCCCCTAACATAAAACAAAAT
>NW_007840488.1:0-715 GCF_000696425.1 Galeopterus variegatus
TATGGAAGACTGACTTTCTTCCTCTAGTGGAGGACGTGGATCCTGCTCATCTCTTACCAGCTTCATTACCAGAAAGGAAAAGGCTGTTTCCAACCAGGATCCAGTTGAACAGCAGCAACAAGGAATGACACATGCAAATGATAGACATGTGATCAAGGCAGGACCAGTCCTTACTGTTGCTCTGACTGGTCCATCTTGGGTCACGTGCCCACCCTGTAGACAGTGATTGACAATCTCCTACTCAAACTGCATGATCGAGGTGGAGGAGGAGAATTTTCTGAAAGGAAAATGCCTTTTACCAAAAGAAAATGATAGTTGGGAAGAGGAAAGGGTGTTGGGCAAGCAATAATGAATGTCCACTCCCCTGCTCCTCAGGTGTCTAAAGGACACATTTATGAAAAATGAAAGCAGAATAAAACTCAAAGTGACTTTTCATTACTAGACAGGTCAGTGACATGTAACCTTCAACTCAGAGCTCTGAATTTAGTATGAAGCTTGGGTTTGAGGCTTAGGCCTGTTTGCCTGTCCCCTAAACTTGAAAGTTGTACATCAGTGGCCAACATACTTAGAAAAAGAGAGTGAAGCTTCGAACTGCAAGGAGGATGGAATTTGGTGAAGTCACCCACACAATAAAGACCATGAATCTTCCTGGAGCTCTCTTTCCAACTGGCAAAATCAGTGCACTGAATCAGCAACTCCCAACGGCCCTGCCCCA
>NW_007840489.1:0-715 GCF_000696425.1 Galeopterus variegatus
CTTGGCTATAAACCTCCATTTGTCCATGTTGAGTTGAGCTTATCTCTCTCCCCCACTGAAAGCCTCATTGCATTAGTCCCTGTACCTATTGCAATAGTCCTGAATAATGTTTGCCTTACTGTTTTTAACGAGTCATGAATTTTTTTTTTAATAAGTCGTTCACTTTTCTCTCAGAGATTTTTAAATAATGATCTATGGACATACACATAGTGTTCTCTAGCCAAAGGAGGGGAACAATAATTCTATTCATTTGGAAAAACACACTGTAATATACGATTCTTGACATTGAAGCTGAAGTTGGTTCTCCATACTCCCATCCTATATTTAAATCACAGGACACAGGTAGGTAGGCCTGTGATATACAAATAGCTGCATGGGAGAAGAATCCATTTGTTTTTAAATATTACAGACATTTACTAATGTCTAAAATTTATAAATACATATTTATTAATGCAATAGGTTAGGTACTATGAGAGAAAAAAAGATGAGTATATCATGGCTAATATTATTAATGTTTTCTGTTTTGCTAAATATGAGCTGCTAGGTGGCAGAACATCCAGGAAGTGTCCAAAAATATAAACGGAAATTGAGAGCTGAAATTCAGGGTATTTGAAGCATTTATGTATGTAGTTTTTGTTTTTTCTTTGTTTGCTTTAAATTAGATTTGGAGAATTTCTCCAGAGAGAGACTGGTATATATTTGAAAAAAAAAAAAA
>NW_007840489.1:6486-6872 GCF_000696425.1 Galeopterus variegatus
AGCTGAATCCATCAGTTTTGTCCAGTAGTTTAGAGAGTAATTTGAATTTTTGCAAGTTATAAATGATATAAAGGAAAAATACACACTGGTGTAATGTTGCTAAACATACCTAATGATCTGAAATAACACAAATATATCACCTTCCCTAAAGCTGATTTCATTTTTAAAAGAATTTGTGATGAACAGTCAGATATATTCTTTTCAAAAACTAAGATATGATTATTCTGTACAACAGAGTAAATATGAAAATAAGAAAAGGACTACTCTTAGATATCTACTTGCGTATCAGAGAAGAAAAGAAAAATCAGAAAAAAAAGCATATGGGTAATAGCTAATGCCTAGGAAGGTATTCTAATAACTGGGGTTTTCAAATGGATTGATTCATT
>NW_007840490.1:0-715 GCF_000696425.1 Galeopterus variegatus
TAGAGCTTCCATATAAACCAGTTCAGGGACATGAGAGCTCACTGATTGAAGATCAGTAGATTTGTGAAATATAAATAATAAACCTTTTCTCACTTGTGGATTTTAAAAGCAAATCCTAATTCATGTAAAATGAGTGTTGGAACCCTGAAGGCTGACAGTGAACTTATAAGATCATTCAAGAGTGTTACAACATGATGATTATGCAAAGATGCTTAATCTTGTGACATTTACCACCGAGCTAAAGCTACAAGGTTAGTATGCTTCTGGAGCGCAAGGTAAATGTTATATGATTGAAGTGCTCGTGTATGTAGCCCCAAGAGCCACGGAGCTGTCTTCTTTCACTCTAGATCACTGCATTGAGCCTTTTGGAGTGGAATTTGGGTATGCAAATATACTTTTATGAAGTTTTAAATAATTTTTGTATTTTGAAAAGATTTCATTTTGATACTGAGAATTCCTAGCAAACTTTAAAATCCCTTGATAAAAGTAGAAATCTATAACTTTTACAAAGCTTTATGAATGTACAAAACTAAAAGGCAATATCTACCTCTAAAAGCTCCCCAAATTTGTGACTTGAGTGTGGCATTTACCTGTCACTCTTTACTACTAAGTATTGTGTTCATGAAGTCTAAACAGTTGGATTGCAGTTTCCAGCCAAAAAAATGAGATTTGTAGATTTATTATATATAAACAATAACTCGTAGATTTATTGGAC
>NW_007840491.1:0-715 GCF_000696425.1 Galeopterus variegatus
AAATATTTTGGATTGGGGATTTAAAAAGGAACATAAAATTTGAAAGACTTTTTTTTTTTTTCCTTTTTGTCTTTTTTCAAGACAAAGCGGTGCACTGTAGCAGTGCGCCACCGGGCCAGCCCATGAAAGACTTTTTACAGTTATTTGTTGGTATCATTTTCCCTGGTTAAATTATATTTAAAAATCATTTTTAGTATCTTTCTTTATACTTCCTATTTGTATTTTTAATAGTATGTATGTTTAGTTTGGGAAATTTAGAAGACATAAAGAAGTGAACAACATGAAATTAATCAGGTATAACATTTTAATCTATAACCTTTTCATATCTTCTTATGACTGGACACACATCTTTTTTCAATTTTATTTATATTTATTTTTGTGGGATACAGTGTGTTGTTTCAAAACGTGCATATACTGCTAAACTGCACAATGATTCGCTTAGGGTAGATAACATAGTTTTGTATCTGATAGTCCACTACTCCTCCTCCCCTCACCCCCTCCCCTCCTGGCCTCTGGTAACCATTATTCCACTCTCTACTTCTATGAAAGCCACTTTTTTTTTTCAGATTCCACAGGTAAGTGAGATCATATGGTATTTGTCTTTCTATGCTTGACTTACTCCACTTAACATAATGGTTTCCAGTTCTATCCATGTTGCTGCCAATGACAGCATATCATTTCTTTTTATAGCTGAACAGTATTATATTGTGTGTGT
>NW_007840492.1:0-715 GCF_000696425.1 Galeopterus variegatus
GTAGATATATTTTATAGGCAGAGCCAAATTATTTGGTTAAGAAAATGGATGCAAAGTATTCAAGACAAAGAAATCAAAGACAATTTCATGGTTTTTAGATCATACAAAATAAGTGGAGCGAGATGACGGAGACTGTGCATGATTGGGGTGTGGACTGTGCATGTTTTTAAATTAGATTTACAGACATAAAATTCTTGTACTAAATTTCTATAAAAAAATTTCCAAACAGTTATTCTCATTTCTTCAACTTAGGTCATCGTGGGTACTGGTCTGTGGACGATACTGTGAGTAGCATTGTGCAGGAAGATATTTCTACAAGGCCCTTCTTCTTCAACTGTCCTTAACCATGACGATTTTCATGAGAATATGTAACATAATCATATCAGAAATTATTTTTCAAAGATTCTGAATCCCGTTAAGCATGACTTTATAGAAGGACATGATGGAAATAACTATAGCAGTCTGGAAGGGATATGAGGAGATTTATACAGTTGAAATGCACATGTGTGTTTTCTTCCCACCAAGTAACAGTGCTTGCAATAATTATGGTAACACCTTTCATCATAAAATGCTTTAAATTGTTTCAAATACCTTTTTATTTTTTGAAACTTCACAACAATCCTATGAGCTGAGAAGATTGCTCTTATTTTATAGAGGAAAAAAACAGGAAAAGGGAGGTCAAGTAAACTTTCAAAGTCAAAAATCTCATAATTTG
>NW_007840493.1:0-715 GCF_000696425.1 Galeopterus variegatus
GGTTGGGGTGTGGTGATGATAACACCAAGGTCCAGGGTTCAATCCCTGTACTGGCCAGCCATCAAAAATAAACAAATAAAAAGAAGGAAAGAAATTTATTACACAACATTTTCTATAGTGTTTGTAATGCTTATTTTAATCTACGTTGAATACGTGGTTTTATTCCCTTCTGTCATTCTGACCAGAGAATTATCTTTTGTTATTTGTTTTGTTATTTATGTATTTATTTTGCCAATACAAAGAAAACATTGTCTGATTATATAATGCTAGAATCACATTTTTCCCCCTCAGAACCTTGTAGATGTTAATCCATTTTTTTTAATCAAATATAGCACTGAAGACTAAAAGTTTGAGGCCAAGTAGAGTCTGACCTTGAAGTAGTCATGGTTCTCCTTTCCACCTGCCCAGTGGGAATGTGGAGGCACCTCTGAACGCCAGGTGTGACCACGTGCTCCACAGGCAACTCCACAGAGGTTCTACTCTAACAACGTGCCCACATTACTTGGTCTGCGCTATCTCAAAAGTTGCTGAGAGTGAGGAAGCTGAGATTCCCCTCCTCCACCTCCCATAGCCCCACATCATTACCACCGAGGCAAACAGTGACAGAGGAAACCTAACAATTAGTCAGGAAAGGCCAACGTGCACTGCAGTAGCAAACAACCCTAAACCCCAAAGGCTTAATGCAACAAAAGTCTATTTCTGACTTACACATGTC
>NW_007840494.1:0-715 GCF_000696425.1 Galeopterus variegatus
TGCAGAGGTGCTGGTGCTTGCACGACCACGCCGAGAGTGCTCTGTTCACTGCAGTGAGTGCGAAGGGGACCCCCCATAACACAGGGCTATGGCTTCCCACTCCGCAACAGCCCCTGATGGTATATGGATGTATGATGTATGTATATATATATATATATATATATATATATAATATGGATGTATGATGTATGTATATATATATATATAAATATAAATATAAATATACATATATTTATATAAATATATATAGAAATAAATATATATATATAAATATAAATATATAAAAATATAAATATAAATATAAATATATTAAAGAAAATATATATATATACACGTGTATGTATATGTATATATAAGTATGTGATGTCCAAAATCAGCTGTGAAACAACTTATTTCAGAAATCCTTTCTCCACAAGTCTCATATATTTTCTTGTAAAAGTGTTAAATACTCAGTGTTAACATTTCGATTTATAATTTGGGTATGGTATGAAATAGAAATTAATTTTTTTCATATGAGCCGTTTCTTTCAGATTTGTTAAACCACTTCTGTGCTATATGTCCATAAGTCTGTTCCTGGATTTACGACTCTGTTCCTTCCCATGAGGGTTAATAAGTATGTTGCTCAACTGAAACATACTAGTACAAAAAACAATGGAAAATTTTAGCAAAGAAATAAAATACCTTAAAGAATCCAAGTGGAAATTATAGGCCTGAA
>NW_007840495.1:0-715 GCF_000696425.1 Galeopterus variegatus
AGAACCATTTAGACTATTTCACCACTGATAAATGAGTGAAAACCGGAGCTTCATTATCAGTGTTAAAACGTTCTTCGACATACAAAAAAATTCTTCGATATACACATCTTCCAGCTTACTGATGGACTGTGAAGGTATATTTTTTGCATATGTAAGAAAGTCAGACATCATTTTTTCTCACTTACTATATGGAATCCTTCAAACTCATCACCTTGTTTATCCTCATCATGAACTTAGTCACAGGCCAGAGGTTGTGCCAGGCATGGATGACTGTGCTTTTAGTCACTGTGTTCCAAGTGTTGGCAGCAGCATATATGGCATCTTTCATTCTAAACTATTTTTGAAAATCTTCCACACCCATGCCTCTGTTCACTGCCGCTAGCATGCTGTTCGAGAAAACGTTTTTATATTTATTCTTCATCGACTTAAGGATACTCTGGTCACATGGCTAAATTAATAAAGTCACATTTGGGGTAAAGTACGTGGGATAAACATTATTTTTGCTGAGAATGTCAGCTGGAGCATGAACAGAACAGTTGTCAAGGAATAACAAAATCTTGCATTGTCATACAGTCCAGCTTCCCTGCAGTGAGCATGAGCCGCTGGTACAAAATGTTTGTGAAACCAATCAGAAAAGATGTTCCTGGTGATCCATGACTTTTTGTTAGTATAATAACGAACTGGTAAGAAATTCAGTCCTTGAAAATAGTGAGGC
>NW_007840496.1:0-715 GCF_000696425.1 Galeopterus variegatus
TGTGGCCGGAACAACAGCTGTTGTAACTCTGTCAGTGCCTAACAAATTAATGAAATACATATATGCATGTATATATCCATGTACTGTATATATATGCATATATATTCACATATACCGTTAGATTTTAATGCACACATATAATTTTCCTAACAACCATCTTTTTTTCTGTTCCAAAAAATAATTTTTGCTATTCATTTTTTTATTGCTTAATTGTCCATAGCAGACACTTTTATTAGCCAGCGTGGGTATAACTAATGCCCCAGTAACAAATAAACCCTGGAATCTCAGGGGATTAATAGACAACAGTTTATTTCTGACCCACGCAAAGTCCAGTGAGGGTCTGAAAACTCTCGAGAACTCCAGCTGCTGCAGACTCAAGGTGCTGCCCTCCCACCATGTGGTCTCCATGGTCAGCTTCCAAAAGAGTGTTTGGGGAGGCCGGTCAACGTTTAAATGCCTCTGCTCAGAGGGGAAATGTATGCCTCTTCTGCTTACACCTCATTTGCTGCCATTAGTCACAGGG
Organism: Galeopterus variegatus; assembly: GCF_000696425.1. Taxonomy (NCBI): domain Eukaryota; kingdom Metazoa; phylum Chordata; class Mammalia; order Dermoptera; family Cynocephalidae; genus Galeopterus; species Galeopterus variegatus. Next base: position 524 of record NW_007840496.1, read on the forward strand.
TCCCACCTCGTTTCAGGGGCTGGAAGGAGAGAGAGCCCTGGGAGGAGAGGAGGGTCAATATGATGAGCTTACCCGTCTGTCTCAGCTCTCTCTGAATATCTGCAAAACTTTACAAGTAGGAAACGTAGGCGGTGCTTGAGACTCAGGAAGAACATGTGCTGAAATCTGATACTCATCACAGTATTACTGGGG
>NW_007840497.1:0-715 GCF_000696425.1 Galeopterus variegatus
CAAGTCAAGGGTTAAGATCCCCTTACCGGTCATCTTTTAAAAAAATAAGTAAATAAATAAATAAATAAAAATAAAGCTTTTTGAAAAAGTGTTCTTGAGTCTACCTAAGGATATATATGAGAATAGAACAGTATACAGAGTATGTTCCCAGTTTCGTATTAAAATATGTAAATACATACACACAAATGCATTAGAAGAAAGATGGGAAGGAAATCCACCGAAAGGTTAACAGCAATTTCCTTGGGATTGGTGTAGAATCAAAGGTGTTTAGTTCTGTCTTCTTAACATTCCAGTATTTTACAAATTTTCCATAATGAACATGTATTTCTAGGACTATCTGTTGAGAAAATGGAACAATTTGGTCAGGCTCCCCTCGCCCCGGAACCAGTTCAGGGTCGTTCAGTAAACACTGTGTGTGGGTGGAGTAGGTGCACCTGCACGGTGGCAGCGCTTTGGCTGGTGTTTTACTTCCTCGGGCGCCTGCCCTGCGAGGACATGTTTTTCCAGACCTGCAGCTTCCAAGGACCGTGTAGCTGGTTACCTAGCTTATAGACCTGCGTGAAGGGGGCTGGTGACCCAGCCTGGCACGTGTGGGGTCTGGTGACCCAGCCTGGCGTGTGAAGGGTTTGTGACCCGGTCTGTGAATGGACTTGAGGGGTCTGGGAGCTCCAGACCCAGCCCTAGCTCACCCATCGGCCCAGTTGGTGCAGGATTA
>NW_007840498.1:0-715 GCF_000696425.1 Galeopterus variegatus
CTTTCAGGCAACAAATTAACAAAGAAACATAGGATTTAAACTACACCTTAGACCAGTTGGACCTGGCAGATATGTATAGAACATTCCATCCAACAACTATAGAATACACATTCTTCTCATTGGCACATGGAATATTCTCCAGGATAGACCACATGTCAGGTCACAAATCAAGTCTCAGCAAATTTTAAAAACTGAACTCATTCCAAGGATCTTTTCAGACCACAATGGATTATAACTAGAAATCAATAACAAGTGAAACTCTGGAAACCATACAAGTGCATGGAAACTAAACAATCAGTTCCTGAATGACCTATGAGTCCAAGAAGAAATTCAACAAGAAATCAAAAAACTTCTTGAGACTAATGAAAATAAAGATACATCATACCAAAACCTGTGGGATACTGCAAAAGCAGCACTAACAGAAAAGTTTATTGCAATAAACACTTACATCAAAAGAACAGAAAAGCTTTGAATAAACAACCTGATGCTGCACCTCAAAGAACTAGAAAAACAACAATAATCCAATCCTAAAAGTAGTAGACAGAAAGAAATAATTAGATCAGAGGAGAAAATGAAATAGAGATCTAAAAAAATATACAAAAGATCAACGAAACAAAAAGTTGTTTTTTCAAGAATATAAACAAAATAGACAATCCATTAGCTAGGTTAACAAAAAAAAAAGAAGAGAGAAGACCCAAATAACAAAAATCAGAAA
>NW_007840499.1:0-715 GCF_000696425.1 Galeopterus variegatus
AAAGATGACATACAGAATAGGAGAAAATATTTGCAAATCATATACCTCATAAAGGTTTAAATTCATAATACATAAGAACTCAAACAACTGAATAGCAAAAAACAAATAAACTAATTACAAAATAGGCAAAGGGCTTAAACAGACATTTCTCAAAAGAAGATATACAAATGGCAGACAAGTATAGGAAAAAATGCTCAGTATCGCTGATCATTAGAGAAATGCAAATTGAAACCACAGTGAGATATCACCCTGCTCTTGTTAAAATTTCTATTATCAAAAAGATAAAGGATAAGTTCTGGCAAAGATATGTAGAAAAGGGAACCCTTGCCCACAGTTGGTAGGAATTAGTATAGCCATTGTGGAAAACAGTATGGAGGTTTCTCAAAAAATTAAAAATAGAACTACCATGTAATCCAGCATACTGGGTACATATCTGAAGGATATGAAATCGTTTTTGTTGAAGAGATATATGCACTCCTGTGTTTACTGTAGCATAGTCCACAATAGTCAAGATATGAAATCAACCTAAGTGTCCATCCACAGGCGAGTGGATAAATAAAATGTGGTATATATACACAATGGAGTATGATTCAGTTTTTAAAAAGAAGGAAATCCTGCCATTTGTGACAACATGGATGAACCTGGAGGACATCGTGTTAAATGAAATAAGCCAGGCACAGAAAGACAAATACCACATGATCTCACGTGTGGAATC
>NW_007840500.1:0-715 GCF_000696425.1 Galeopterus variegatus
GAAAAATTCTTTGCTATTCTCTTTTTGGTATGTTTTTTGTTCATCTTATTAGATTTTTTGCAACTTCCTCATTTTATCTTTCATGTCTCTTACTCTTCTTCCATTTATTCCATCTCACTTTCTCTGTGCAGGCCCAGGCCAAATCCCCTGTCCTTCTAATTCCTGGGGCCCATAGCTGTGACCATTATCTACCTGTTCACCCGCAGGGCACTAGAGGATCAGCTCACAAGCCTATGGTTCTGGTTTTTAGGATTCTTCTCTGTTTCAGCCGTCATGAGGTTCTCCTTTCTTTCAAGCTCAGCTATGTATCAATATATGGAAGAATTATATTTTCCCCATTATTCCCATGGGTTTGTAGCAGGAAGTAGACTGTAATAGCATGATTTTCCAAGTTCCTGAAACTAAAAAATTTCAAATAGAACTTCTAGGGGAAAATACCCAATAAATATATATAATAAATATATTTTAATTAATAATTTATTTAATTAATATAAAGATATTAATTAAAATGCCTGAAAAGACTTCAGAAAGGAGGATCATAGAGAACCCCAAGCAGACAAATAAAAAAAAAATTACCTCCTAAATATATGTATCATAAAACTGCAGAAAAACAAAGATAAAGAGAAAATATTAAAAGTAGCTCAACAGGTGATTCATGCAGCATATTAGACCAGGAAAAATGGGAGTTATGGCCAAATAGAGGGAAAAGTCACTA
>NW_007840501.1:0-715 GCF_000696425.1 Galeopterus variegatus
ATTGATACAGGGGCAGATCGAACTGTCCTCCACCAAGAGGAAGTGCCTCCTAGCTGGGATGTTGTCCTTGGGCCTCAAATCCTCGGGGTAGGAGGTGAAACATGATCTTTTGAAACAAAAGGATGATTAAAATGGAGAGATGCAGATGGCACCACTGGGGAGGTGAAGCCCCTCATTGCTTCCAGACTTTTAGGACAAGACGTCCTTGGCCAGGCAGATGCTTACATCACCACCGATCATAAGGGCTTTTATGATGAGCTTTTAGATAAGGAAGAACCAACAACAGTTCAACACCCGCTGTCACCCTAATTACAAAATGTGAGCTCAACAACCCCTTCCCCAGAATCAGGGTTCACCCCCAATTCTAGAGGCCACTGCTCCCCTGGTCCCCCAGATTAAATGGAGAGATGGACCTCCAATATGGGTGGAGCAGTGGCCACTCCCTTCTCACAAACTACAGGCTTAAAGAGATATTATCCAAGAACACCTTAGGTTGGGTCACATCCGACCCTCTGTCAGCCCTTGGAACACACCCATTTTTGTAATAAAAAAGGCCTCAGGAAAATGGGGAATGCTCCAAGATCTTAGAGAGATAAACAAAAGGATGATTATTATGGGGACTCCTTTGTGGGGCCTACTTTGGGCCCCTACCATATCTAAAGAACCAACTTTTAAAACAAAAAGGGGGAATTATTAGCCCCCACCAACAGTTAGG
>NW_007840502.1:0-715 GCF_000696425.1 Galeopterus variegatus
AGTAGGGTCATACCAGGGCAGTAGTGATGATTGGGAGCCACAGTCTTTGCTTTCGTCCTGAATCTTTCTCATCCAGGGATCTGGGACTCAGAAAAGATGTTGAGAAGCTGTAAGTCATAACCAGTGTATGTACGGCAAACACGAATGCATGACAAAGCCCCCAGATGCTTGAGCACAGAGGGGTCCCTTCAACAGGATGAGTGTGGAGAAATGAATGCAACCGTCACTTTACCCAGCAAGGCATAAATTTAGGAAATGCATCATCCAGAAAAAGTGGTATAGGCAGAAAATCAAAATGGGTTCTAACGTGATTTTACTAGTCTGTGAGGGTGGCCCCATCAGTGACTATGGAGAGAAGCAGGGATCCGGCTCCCTAACCCTTGAGCCAGAAGTCTGGGGACACACCAGAGCCTTCCAGAGCATGGCACCCAGAAGGTCACCATAGGCAGAGGGTGTGGCTCAGTAACGCTGGGTTTCTGCTCCCCTAGCCAGAGGGTCCACCTTCCTGTCCAAGAAGTATGGTGTTAAAATACTGTGGGTTAAGGGCCGATGCCATGGCTCACTCGGGAGAGTGCAGCTCTGGGAGCACAGTGGCACTCCTGCCACGGGTTCAGATCCTATATAGGGATGGCCAGTGCGCTCACTGGCTGAGCGCAGTGCGGTCGACACCAAGCCAAGGGTTGCGATCCCCTTACTGGTCACAAAAAAGACAAAA
>NW_007840503.1:0-715 GCF_000696425.1 Galeopterus variegatus
ATAAAGTCTATGTGTCAGTGATTCCCAAATCTATATCTTTGGTTCTAACCTCTCCCTGGAACTCCAGATTCCTATATCCAATTATATACTAGACCACATCATGTTATTATCTAATATTTACCTCGTTTAGTATGTTGAAAAGGGAAATCATGATAATTTGATCTGATTTTTCTTTCTCATTGCAATTTTTATTTTTATTTATTCTTATTTGTATTTATACATATTTATTGGGTACAGAGTTGACTATCAATATTTGTGTATAGTATGTGATGATCAAATCAATATTATTAGCATGTTCATCATTACAAATTGTAATTATTCTTTGTGTCCCTTATCCAATTACTCCCTATCTTCCCTCCCCCTCCCCCTTTCTCACCTCTAGTAACTATAGGTCTGTTCTCTCCTTCTGAAAGTTCAATGTTTTATTACGGTCTTTCTTTCTTTGTGTCTTATCTCCCACCTATGAGTGAGGACATGCAGTATGTCCCTTTCTGTGCCTGGCTTATTTCACTTACCATAATTTCTTCCAAGCTCATCCATGTAGCTGTGAATGGCAGAACCTAAATGTCCATCAACAGATGACTGGATAAGGAAAATGTAGTGTGTGTGTGTGTGTGTGTGTGTGTGTGTACACACACACACACACACACACAATAGAACTCTTGATTTCTTATAGTCTTATCCCCAAAATATGCCTTTCTCAGTAAATAATTCT
>NW_007840504.1:0-715 GCF_000696425.1 Galeopterus variegatus
TTAATACTCCACAGTCATACTGCCACCTAATGGAAAAGAATGAAATGAAAATTAGACACTTCCTTTCTTTATCTTTAGTTTTGGGATTTTTAAAAACATTTTTATTTATTTATTTATTTATTTATTTATTTATTTATTTATTTATTTATTTATTTAAAATGAAGGAAAAACTGCACTTGCATTTGAGTCAATGATTATTGCTTCAAGGGCCCAATTAAAACAGCTCAGCAGCATATAGACCTATACTGTAGATCTCACCTCCTCGGAGGTGAGTTAAAATCTTCTATGTGGTAAAGTTTCTATTATCTGAGGTTTCTGCTTATAGACCTGCAGATTGGAGATGAAAGTTGCTCTGGGAAATTTTCTACATTATTCTATTCTTCTTACATTATCAGCAAACTTAATTTAGAAATGCTATATTTGGTTGCATTGAAATTACATTAACATATTCAATTATGTGAATAATTCAAATATTTTTAAAGTAGTGATACTGACAGCTCCTTGTTATAAAGAATTATTTGCTAAAAATTGCACTTTACGTTTTATATTGATATTGTTACTAAGAATTATTTGCTAAAAATTGCACTTTACGTTTTATATTGATTAAGTCATCTAATTGTCACAACATTTCTTTGATTTGGTAGTACTACTGTCCCATTACATTAGATGAAGAACTGAAGTTTAAAGACATCTAGGAAAGTGACCAAGTTCATAC
>NW_007840505.1:0-715 GCF_000696425.1 Galeopterus variegatus
TTCTAAGATCAAAGGAGAATCAAGATTTCTAACCCACTACAGTAAATCACAGTTACTTTTGCATCTTATTTCTTGCAGTGTCAGGTTTCAACCCACTCAGGTTTCAGGGCTGCCTTGGCATAACAGGATGTCCGATGTGGCCAGTAAGCTCAGACATCACCTGATTCACTCTTGGTGTATTTTAAAAGTAGCAACAAACATGAGGGAGGATTTTTATGTACAAGATAATTTTCTGTAATATTTGAAACCAAAATGGATATACCAGATTCTAGATTGGCATGATGGGGAAAGAGGAGGGAAGAGGGAAGTAAATGTGAAGCATCTGCCAGGCCGGTCTGATGAAACAGATTATAATTACATAAACAATGCAGCCTGTAAACAAGAGGAAGCTCCTCTCAAGTGACATCTAAAAATAGGACAAGGGAACAGAGAGAATGCCACCAAATGTGTAAGACCAAGGACAAACAGCTAGAAAGGTTGTGTCCATGACCAGAAACAAAAAATAAAGAAAAAAACAGGATGTTCTAGTGTGAAAAATTAGTCCACTAATAGACGTTTGGACTAAAATCCAGGTGTGGGTTAGAATGTTACTCCCCCAGCCCCAACCGCGCCCATAAATTATTCTTCGTGAGGCCAAAGCTACGTCGAGGACCCTAATGACAGTCAGTCAACCAAAAATTGGAGAGTGAAGGAAAAGTGGAAATTAATCTGATTT
>NW_007840506.1:0-715 GCF_000696425.1 Galeopterus variegatus
GGGCAATCAAAAGATATGAGAAAGAATGTACAGCATATCTCATGTCCTGCTCCATGATATTTAAGGGACAAAAATGTCATATTCCTTTTTTTTTTCCTTAAATCTGATTCAGGCCCCATTTGTCATTATTAGCAGAAAATTCAGTGTCAGTCATTTGGCAAGAAGGGTGGTCTTCTCCGGGGTTTACCCAAATACCCCAAGGATTTTACTATCCAAAAGTTGGGGGCCACTAGCTTCTGGTCAACTGTGACTGACATTCCCTCTGCTCCATGCCCATGCCTATGGGCCTATTCAAAGACTTGTGGCTCTTTTTATTTTCCACTAATTTTTAACAGAGGATTTATGGGCCTCCTGGTGTATATATAGCACTCAGTTTTTGCCTCCCTAGACACACCTGCCTGTCTTGTTACCCAAAGGACCTGGGTACAAGTGTGGCATGGTCTCTGCTATTGTAAGAGCTCCCAATACTGAATCCTCTCTGTTTTGGACAACTTCTTCACCTTAGGTTTATCTACTTCTTTTTCCTTCTCAAAGCACTTGCCTCCATCCCCTCCCTACTTGGGGTATTTTCGGGTCCTTTTATTAATGAGACCAGGCTTCGCAACCAAAGACTTTCCAGATGCTCAAAATTTCATCAGTAAATGTTAATTTCCCCTCCTTGCATGAGAGCTGGGGGTGGTGTCGGTGTTGAAGCAGGGGTAGATCCTCTTCATGA
>NW_007840507.1:0-715 GCF_000696425.1 Galeopterus variegatus
AAAAAAACTTAGAGTTATAGATCTGAAAGATTAGTAAATTAAATCATTGTCTTTGTTTTGGAATTTCCTCATCTGGATAGATAAACAATGAACATCACAGTAGCCAAAGATTATAACTGGAGACCAAAAATAATCTGAGGTTGGATGTTAGGAAACTAGAAATGGCTAATAACAATGGCATTCTTTAACAAGTCTCAGTTTCTCTCTATAATAATTATAAAAATAATGTATCTGACATAAAAAAGTTTTTAGAATGGAGATTTTCATAATTTAAATAAGACACGAATGCAAGAAAAACAATAAAATGAATTTAGGTCATGGACATATAGGAGAAAATTCTAACAAGAACACTTATAAAATAAAGTCTTTAGAATAGAGGCCTAAGTCAGTATATTTCTTTTTCAACAAAACAAAATACCTGCATTCTTCTGCACTAAATTGTGAACTCTATTACATCAGGGATGAAGCCTACGTGAGACATGGTAGGTACTCAACAAATATTTGTTGAATGACTAAAATAACTATCTTCCTGTCCTAAGTAGATTACCTTGGGAGTCTATACAATTACTCTACTCATTGCTCAAAATGTTTTTGGAAGATCTTTTTTGGAATTACCACTAGAGCAGGGGTTCTATCCCTGGATAGAAATCAGGATTTATGTGAGCTTGCATCAGATAAATAAATTATACCTTTATTTTCACTAACTTTTTTTTTT
>NW_007840508.1:0-715 GCF_000696425.1 Galeopterus variegatus
TGTATACTCAAATAAATGAGTGCTTATACTCACCAAAAGATACACACGAAAAGGTGTAGAGCACTTTTATTTATATGAGTCAAAGCTGGAAGCAACTCAACTGTCCATCAACAGTAAGATGGATAAATGGGGCCGGCCTGTGGCTCACTCGGGAGAGTGTGGTGCTGACAACACCAAGGCCATGGGTTTGGATCCCATATAGGGATGGCTGGTTAGCTCACTGGGTGAGCGTGGTGCTGACAACACCAAGTCAAGGATTAAGATCCCCTTACCGGTCATCTTTAGGGAAAAAAGAAAATGGATAAATGAATTGTACACTAGAAATAAATGAGAAAGAACAACTGCTTCGTGCCAAAACATAGGTTAATACCACGGACAAAATGCTGAACAAAAGAATCCAGGTACAAAGAATTCACGAGGTATAGTGCAATTAATATCACTATGAAGGTCAAACACAGCAAAACAATCTATGGTGACAGGGTTCAGAATAGAGGTTACCTTTGGGGGAAATTGTGAGAGTCTTACAGGGGTGCTGGAAATATTCTACACATGCGCACGTTGATCTGGGTCTTCCTTACATAGGCTTTTACATATGCAAAAGTTCATAAAGATGCACTGTAAGTTTAATCTCAAAAATAAACACATACATGTATAACAGCACAATAAGATACCTCAACACAATCACAAAAAAATGACTGACTGTAAAGCCGGATAA
>NW_007840509.1:0-715 GCF_000696425.1 Galeopterus variegatus
CAGTTATCTGTGTGCTTGTCTTATCTCCCACACTGGAGCGTGAGCTCCTTGGGGGAGGAGCCCGGAGCCCGCAGCACAGAGTTCCTCTTTGAATCCCCCTGGCACGGACTGACTCTGGCGCCCGCCTGCAGTCAGCTCTCCAGCAGGTTCAAGCGAGCTCAGGAGCCCTCCGATCACACTTTTCCTAATCAGAAATCGGTTAGGCATTTTTCTGAACTGATGGCCACAGAGATGGTATCTGCCTCCCTGTAACAGGAAGTTTACTGGGGGTGGAGCCCTGGGTGTGGTGGAGTGATAATCTGCCCGGCCCGCTCTTCCCTGACCTCCCGATGCTGGCCGGTTCTCCCCCCACCACTAGCCCCGCCAGAGAACCGTGGGGGGAATGGGATGGGAGGCCGGCCCGCAGGCCCCGGGAGGCCTTGTGCCGGGGCAAGGAAGTGGGAAGGCTCAGTGAGGAGCCGAGCCGGGTGAGGAGGGCAGGCCTGGACAAGCCGGCCTGCTCCGCCCCCACCTGAGAAAATGGAGGCATCCCCGGGCCAGTGACTGGCCCAGTGGGGTAGGCAGAAGCTGGACAGGCGTCGGCTCTGCAAGCAGGGCCGGGCTGGGGGTCACTCACAGAGCTGAGCCTGCCGAGTGGCTCCTTCTCCGTTTCCATGTTGTCGCAGTCTCAGTCCTCAGCCACTGCTGCCTTGGGCTGCTCACTCGGTCCCGCAGT
>NW_007840510.1:0-715 GCF_000696425.1 Galeopterus variegatus
TCCAAATTTATTTGGCTTTGTACCAGAGATACTTACAGAACTCTTTTTCTAAGTGTATTATGAAACGTTGGTTAATAATATTATTGCTTATATTATAATAATACAATAACGTTGATGAGGAAATATGCACAATTTGTGGAGTGGGTGTCTTCTGTATCTAAAGGAGACTGTCATTGTCACATTTATTGATGAATAAAAATTGTCAATACATGGAATGTTTTACAACCTGACAATCAACCTGAATGACTATTCACTGATCCCGTTTGATCAGTAAGATGGACGAAATAATTCAACTGACTGCCTTGGAATCTGGGAATTTGAATAGTATAAAAACAGACTTTATGCCATTGTATGGTTTTTATTACAAATGTGTTCAATACTGCTATTATTATTATTATAGCTGTAGTAACTAAATACCGCACAAGACTAAATAATACATCTAGCCACTTAAAAACTCTCCAGTGGGTTAAAATGACAGATTTCTAAATGGTACTGCTGGAAAATTCTTCTTTTTAACTCCCTTGACAATGTGAAGTATCTCTAGTACTGCACAGTGAGAGACACAAAGACCACAAAATTATAACCTTATAACCTCTTTCTCTATGGAATTTATTATTATTTTGGGTGGTATTTGGCTTGAGACTCTGATTCTTTTTAAAAGTTTGTTGTTTTTAAAATTTTCCTTTTTCTGGAGTGAGTATTTGTATATCTACAG
>NW_007840511.1:0-715 GCF_000696425.1 Galeopterus variegatus
ATTATTTGTGCACATTAGCTTTCCAAAAAAAGATTTTATTCAGACAAAGATTTCAAACAAATGTTTGGAAACTACTATACTCTTATATGTGCAAAATCTATATAATAAATATATGATAAATATATTTCTCTCATCTGTCTAGTCCAGCTCTGCAGTCTGTATAAACTACTGTATAGGTGCATGCCACCTGAGAAGGTGCATGCCAGTGCAGAATTCATCACCTGGGCACCTGCCACTTTTAATCCCCACCCCACCCCCACACACACCCCTAATACATCCACACATTCACAAAATGAAATATCACTTTTCACCTTTAAGGATATTGTTATATATGTGACTAGCTCCTTCTCCACTGTTACAGCGACTGTGGTTGCCACCCTAAGATCCACTACTAGCTGCTGCTCTTAATTCTATTCTCTTTTCTTTTTCTTTGACCAACTCTCCTTTTTCATCTTCTGCATTTTTTAATACTTCTCAAATTTCATGTGGAAAGGCTGGACCCAATTTCAGCCAATCCAAGTCTTTTCCTTCTAGTTTCCAGCTGGCTCAGGATTATTGCAAGATCTTGGTTTCTTCTTTGTTGTTTTTCTTTTCTTTTCTTTCTAAAGTCTCCTTCATAGCTATAGGTTGCTATCACTTACTGCCAGGCTTACAGCTCTTTAGAGGCTGAGCATTCTAGAAATCTGGGTTTTAAGCAATCAGATTTTAGAATTTT
>NW_007840512.1:0-715 GCF_000696425.1 Galeopterus variegatus
GGGGGTTTCACAGTCCACTGGTTCGACACTATTGTCTGGCTAGGATGGTGCTGGGGTTGCCGATTTGGTATGGCTACTTCAGTGTCTGCTCAGTTGGCCACTAGTTCCTTGTGTGTGTGGTTGCCTTGGGTCTTGGCCCTCTCTGGGGAGCTGCCTCTCTGGTCAGCATGCACTTGTCTGGGCTGCTGGGTCACATGCCAGCACCACAGGGCATGTGGTCTCTGTGGAGCTTCCACCTCCCCTGCTGGATGTCACCCTGCTCCATGCGCACTTGGCCAGGCTGGGGATGGAGTCTGTTGGCGATAGTGAGGCCTACCTGCTGGGTCACGTGCTGGCACTGCAAGGCTTGTGGTCTCTGTGGAGCTTCTGCCTCCCCTGCTGGATGTCTCCCTGCTCCGCATGCCCTGGGCTGGGCTGGCGATCCTGTTTTGAAAATATTGAAGCAAAATCTGTCACTGGGCTATCCGAATCCATTGGGTAGACTAAGGCTAGCCAGGAAGAGCAGCTTCCTGCGTCAGTGAGAGCTGAAAGGACAATGCTGAACACCTCACCCTCCTTCTCTTGGAAACCAGCCTGAGGCCTGCTGCTTGATCTTTGCTTTGGCTGCTCTTCCCCTTCTCTCCCAGATACCCGGTCTATAAAGCAAGGTCCTTAGTATCTCTGGAGTCCTTTTATAGGAGGCCCAATCCCATTCATGAGGACTCCACCCTTATTA
>NW_007840513.1:0-715 GCF_000696425.1 Galeopterus variegatus
GGGAGCGCCACCGCGCTCCCAAGCAGCGCACTGTAGCAGTGCGCCACCGGGCCGGCCCCCATTGTGTCCATTTTTAAGCCTTCCCCTTCCCTGACTCTTTTTGGTGCTGCTGTTGCTATAATTGTAACTGCACACTTATACTTACTACTACTTTTTTTTTTGGCAGCTAGCTGGTACAGAGATTGAACCCTGGACCTTTGTGTCATTGGTGCCACACTCTAAGCAATTGAGCTAACTGGCCAGTAACCTTACTTACTACTTCTAATAACTCTGTACTGAAATGATTTCCTTTCATATATTTCTCTCCTGGACTCCGAGCTCTTGCATGGTAGTGTCCATGATGATGAGCAAACCATATGTGGTTTTACTGGGGAGTTATCATCTAAAGGGAGGAAGATGGTCATTATATGCTGATTGCACACAATTAAATAGTTGTAAGTATGGTGAAGTATGAGTGCTGTAGGAGCACATGACAGGGAAAGATTACTTGGTGTGGGAGATCAGAGAAGGCTTCCCTGAGGAAATGATATTCAAAGTTGGGACCTGAAGGATTGTCTGGAGGGGTGTGGTGAGGAACAGCATTCTAGGGAAACGGAACAGTATAAGCAAGGCTCTGAGTTGACAAGAGTAGTGAGGGGTTTTGAGTTTTGTCACATGCTGCTTCTGTGTCTGTTGAGATGATCATGTGACATTTGTCCTTTATTCTATTGATTTG
>NW_007840514.1:0-715 GCF_000696425.1 Galeopterus variegatus
CATGTGAATAAGCCTTCGTCAGAAGAATAGTGTCTCCCTGTACTTGGGGAAATAAAGTGATTGGTTTTGTGGTTTAAAAAGCAAACTGAAATCTACAGTTTGAAAATATGTAAGGCAGTGACTCTTTCTGAGAATATCTTTTCATTTTCCTGGCCTTGGGATTATGATGTTAATTTCATATTGTTTACCTGGTATTTAATTTTCATCTGCAGCTCAGAGACTGAAAGTCTTATGTAGTATTCACATGAACTTTTTCTTTATCTGCAGACACTGCACCATACTGGGAGACTTGGATTAAGGTTCTGGCTTTTCTATATAGCTCCATGTGGATGATGATGGCCATTCCTTAACATCTCTGGGCCTTGAAATGGGCATAAAAATACCCACATAATGGTGGTCATGAGGAGAATCCAGATAATATACTAATTATGAAATGTTTTATCAATTATAAAGCATTACATAAATGCAAAGTATTATTTGAATGCTCACAATGTTGAGCCTTTGCTTTAATATTTGATTTTTGGGACCTCATCAAAACACCATTTCCATCAAAACAACCCAGGTTCTACTAGGAGCCTCATTATTTTTCTTAGCTAAGTCTTTTGTTCCACCCCAAATAGGGTTGCCCCATAAAATACAGAACATACAGTTAAAATTGAGTTCCAGATAAACAATGAGTAATTTTTTAGTATATTCCAAATATTGCATGGCAAAT
>NW_007840515.1:0-715 GCF_000696425.1 Galeopterus variegatus
CTCCCCCTGTTCCGTCGGCTGCTTCGTCAGAGGAATGTGGGCTTCCAGAAGGCTGGGCTTGACCTCCTGGAGAACAAAAGCCGGTTGCAGAAGCTCCGCCATTGCGGGCCACAACCAAGATGGTGGCAGGTCTGGAGTGGGGGCGCCTGAAGACAGCGTGAGCCTGGGAGGTGTGCGGTGAGTTCCCATCGTGGCCCTGCCATGAGGGCACCTAGTACTAACCTAGTGACATTCAGTTTACTGATGTGTAAGATGAGCGCATTCACAGTAGTAGTGACATTGCCTCAAGTTCCCAGAGAAGGAATTGTGAAGCGTGTGCACGCTCAGTGTTACTCTCTGGAGGTTGTATCTGTGGGGCGTCTTGGTGTCTCTTTCATCAAGTGTAGTTTCTGTTCCCTCCAGCACTGCGTAGCCTGCCTAGCACTTCTCGTCCGAGTCTACAGATGTTTGTACATGACCGAGTCTTCAGGGACAGTGACTTCTACTAGAAAGATTGGGGCACTGGCTGATGGTCCAGTTTTCTTAGGAGTAAAGGAGGTGTTAAAAAGTTTGAAGGATGGTGCACAGTGAATAGGAATCTCCCCTGCAAGAATTCCCGTCTGGCCTGAGACCTCCCAATAGTGTTTCAGAGCACAGGCAAAAGTGTCCCAGAAAGTCAAGGTCCTAGCTTTGCACAGCCCAACCCATTACTGATCCTCGTGTCTGGAGTGCACAC
>NW_007840516.1:0-715 GCF_000696425.1 Galeopterus variegatus
CTTGGTGTCGCCCACACCACGCTCAGCCAGTGAGTGCACCGGCCATCCCTATATAGGATCCCAACCTGTGGCGGGAGCGCTGCTGCGCTCCCAGCGCCGCACTCTCCCGAGTGCGCCACAGGGTTGGCCCTCAACAGACTTTTTTTTTTGTCCTTTTTTTTTTTTGAGACCGGCTGCACCGCGCTCAGCCAGTGAGCACTGTGAGCACACCGGTCATCCCTATATAGGATCCGAACCCACGGCGGGAGCACTGCTGCGCTCCCAGCCCCGCACTCTCCTGAGTGCACCATGGCTTGGCCCTCAACAGACTTTTTAAAAGCATTATTAGTTGGGATGAGCATGTGGGAGGAGAATGGAGACATTTTAAATATCACTGAAGATCTCTTACTCTGCAGTCTCTAGTGGATGATACATTCAAAAGGGGCACTTGACTTAAACTTTGAATTCCTAAGAAGGCTGAATACCTTTCTAGAGAAGGAAAAAGTGGGCAGTGTCAGATGTGAAAAGAGCCTTCAGAAGAAGAGCAATGCCGGCGTCCCAAGCTGCCAGTCACACTGCCAGTGACATGGGTCCAACCATGAAGGCAGAGGTAGAGAAAGCTGCAAGTCATTTGTAGAAACCAGGAGTTACCATAGTACACAGGTGATGGTAGTCAATGCTGTACCCCCAAAATATGTATAATTAATTATGCTTCAATAAAAAATGTGTGTGTATA
>NW_007840517.1:0-715 GCF_000696425.1 Galeopterus variegatus
TGCAATCCCCTGGAGTGCTTTGCTACAATAACCCAGTCCATTCTACTACTTCAAAAAAAAATTTTTTTTTTCAGTAAATCCAGCTTTAGTTCCTAGTAATTCCTGTCATCCATAGCTATCCTCCATGTACTTAAGTCATTGAACAGTCCATTAATGGAGAACAGGAGACAAATTTATAAGCTAGATCCTGTTTACCACTGGTCAAAAGTTTTTCCCATGGGATAGTAATTCCCCTGCACTTCCCACTGTCTGATTGCACATTCAGGGGTGCTGAGCAGCCTTGTGGCATCTCATGCTCCAGCACCAACAGGGAGGCTCGTGGGCTGGAGGAGTATGCAGCAGGGTACTTTTGCTATGGACCCAAAGGATACTGTTTGGAATCCACATAAAGTCATTCATCACAATGGTGTCTGTTTCTGGAAAACATGGCCCAAAGTCCCAGGCATAGGTGAGGCCAAAAATATGCAAAGTAATATATTAGGAATGTCTGCTACCACAAGTGAGTTTCATCACATGGGATGCCCACACCTACTGTGGTTCACTCTCAGTGACTTTTGGAGAATGAGACCAACCTTGACACTCACTAAGCAAGTCTGTGGCTCAATTGTTCGAGCCACTCTGCACCTGTGTGTGACTGTGCCTGAAGTGTGGCTATCAATCTAATACTGTATTATCTCAGGGAGGGCAGGGAAAGCCTAGACGAGGAGGAAGTGTG
>NW_007840518.1:0-715 GCF_000696425.1 Galeopterus variegatus
CATTTTGAAACAGAAGTCTCACAAGCCGTTTTCCCCATAGGCTTCAATGGGCTTTCCCATATAATTTGCAAACCTGACTTCCTACATGCTAGATGTGAGAAGCACATTCTGCTCTCTCATTTCTTACAGTTAAAGTGGCTTGCAGAAACTGAACCTCCAGGGAGTGTGTTTGGCAGAGATATACACCACGCTTTTCAAGCCTGCCTGAATTCCGTTCGCAGTGTGATTTCGCTTCTAATTTCAGAAAACAAAATGTTTGGAGCTCAAATTCTCTTGTAACTACCACATCTTCGGTTCTGTGAGTTGTGCTGGATTCTAAGCGGGGAATCTTATGTGACGCTTCTTGACAGAGATTTGGAAACAGATGTCTCACAAGCCGTTTCCCCCATAGGCTCCAATGGGCTTTCCCATAGAATTTGCAAACCTGAATTCCTACATGCTAGATGTGAGAAGCACATTCTGCTCTCTCATTTCTTACAGTTAAAGTGGCTTGCCGAAGCTGAAACTCCAGGGAGTGTTTTTGTCAGAATACACCACAGTTTTCAAGACTGCCGGAATGCCGTTTGCAGTGTGATTGCGCTACTAATTTCTGAAAACAAACTCCTCTGAGCTCAACTTCTCTTGTAACTGCCACGTCTTCGGTTCTGTGAGTTGTGCTTGATTCTAAGCGGGGAAGCTTCTCTGACTCTTTTTGACAGAGATTTTGAAACAGAAG
>NW_007840519.1:0-715 GCF_000696425.1 Galeopterus variegatus
ATTTCACAGATTAGAATGCCAAGGCTCAGTTACTTGTCCAAGGCCACATAGCTAGTAAATGCAGAGCCAGGACACAAACCTGTCTGATTCAAGAGCTCATGCTTATGTGGCTGGTATGAAATTCAGAGATATACCCGACGGAAGAAGAACCTGAAGCACAGGAAGTTTAGGGGACTTAGTCAAGATCCCCTGTTAATGTCAGATTTGGGCCCATGACCCAGATCTCCTGGACCCATGTCCTTTTTGCTCATGGTGAAATAGAAGAGTTGGGCTGTAGGGGCCACATCATTCTCTTTATCGATGTGCAAAACCTTAGAGTTGTCCTTTACTCTTCCTGGCTTTTTCCTCTGATTTCCAGATGGCCAGCAAATACTGTTCATCCTTTTACCACAGTGTGTCACATGTGGTCGAGCTCATGTGGTAGAATGGTTATGAGTCAGGCTCTGTAGTCAGATTCCCACTGGGTTCAAATCTCAGCTCGGTCACTTTCTTGCTGAGTGATTTTGGGCAAATTAGTTAATCTCTCTGTGGTTCAATTTTTTTTATCTGCAAAATGGGGATGATAATGCTGCCCACCTTGTAAGATTGCTTTGAGGATTAAAAGCATATGGAGCACTCACAATGCCCAGCACAGCATATGCTCTCAGTAAATGTTGTTATTCACACAATGCCCATTATGACTCAACAATGTTCTGATCCTGCTGACCCTGCTGTA
>NW_007840520.1:0-715 GCF_000696425.1 Galeopterus variegatus
TAAGAACTTCAAAAAAAATTGTGGTTGTTATATCTTCCTCTCCCCGCCCCCCGGTTTTTTTGTTTTTTTTTTGTTTGTTGTTGTTTGTTTTTGTGTGTGTGTGTGAGAGTGTGTGTATGTGTGTGTGTGTGTATGTATGATTATACATATTTTCAGGGCACAGAGTTGAATATCAGTATCTATGTACCATGTGTGAAGATGAAATCAGGATAATCAGCATGTTCATCATTACAAAACGTAATTGTTCTTTGTGTCCATTAACCACTTTCTTGCTACTCCCCCCTCCCCCTTTCCCACCTTTAGTAACCACAGTTCTGTTCTCTCCTTCTGAAAGTTCAGCCTATTATTGTGATTGTTCGTTCATTTGTTCATTTGTTCGTTCATTCGTTTATTCCTTCCTTCTTTTCCTCCCACTTATGAGTGAGGACATGAGGTATTTCTCTTTCTGTTCCTGGCTTATTTCACGTAACATAATTTTCTCTGAGTTCATCTAAGCTGCTGCAAATGGCAGAATTTTATTCTTTTCTGTGGCTGAAAAATATTCCAGTGTGTATATTTACCACATTTGCTTTATCTAGTCATCTATTGATGGACATTTAGGTTGGTTCCATATATTGGCTACTGTAAACAGAGCTGTTTTAAACATGGGAGTGGAGGTACCCCTTTGACATGATGATTTCCATTCCTCTGGTTATATACCCAGTAGTGGGAGTGC
>NW_007840521.1:0-715 GCF_000696425.1 Galeopterus variegatus
AAAAAAGAAAGAACAAATGTATGTAGTTTATATTTAATGCATGGTTTTTACAATGTGGTTTCCTTTCAAATATTACTATATACTTTAGTACTTTTGTTTTATTTTTCCCGATAGTCTATGCATCATTCACATTTGTTCACATTGGCTGTCTCTGTCCTAACCCCCAAGAAAATAAAGCCCTCATCTGTCTCAAGCCTAGATCATCCACCTGAAAATGACATGTAGTTTAGTGATGATAAAACTGAAAACGAAAATGTACTTATAATACAAGAGATTCCAGCCATTTTACAGCAATAGATGAATCAGCCTTTCCATATTTAAATTTTCCAGTGCTCAGATTTTTTTTTTTTTTTTTTTGTCTTTTTCCGTGTCCGGCAATTGAAATTTTTATTAAGATATATGAAGACCTACCTGCATTTATAAAAAATAATACTGAGAGATTCCTTGTACAATTTGCCCAGTTTCCCCTAATAATATCTTGCAGAGCTGTAGTATAATATCATAACTAGGGTATTGCTATTGATACAATCCAATGATTTTATTCATATTTTCCCAAATTTACTCGTATTCATTTGTATGAGCGTGTATGTGTTTTTATGTGTGTATTAAGTCTTATGCAATTTTATCACCTTTGTAGGTTCATGTATCCACAGCCATGATAGCTGAACAGTTCTAATACCACAAAGATCCCTTGTATTAAATGGTCAGATTTAAA
>NW_007840522.1:0-715 GCF_000696425.1 Galeopterus variegatus
TGTCACATTAGATATGCTAGAAATTTTTAATAAAAGATGAATATTTTATTTTAAGTCTTCTGTTTCACTACAAAGACATAATACATACTTTAAAGCAAAGCATCAACTAATAGAATATTTTGAGTGTCCTGACAGAACATCAAGATTGAAGATTTCATTGTGGGAGAAAAGCACCATAATCCTACAGGCAGAAATCTTGGTTATTTTTTTGTATCATACTGAGCAAGATGCTTAACTTTCCTGTGTTTATTTCCTCTCTTTATTTATTTTTTTATTTTCACTTTTACTTGTACATATTTGTGGAGTACAGTGTGCTGTTTCAATATATGCGTATACTGCACAATGATTCACTTAGGGTGGATAGTGTAGTTTTGTACCATTAGTCCACCATATTTCCTCTTCAATGAAAAAAGAATACCAACTTTTGTCTGGCCTAATCACAGGGTGCTGGTGAAATGCATATGAGATATTAGTAAATGTGCATTAAAAAATAAACGCATGATTGTTGCTATTATAAGAAATTTACTCATCCAAACACTGAATACTCAAGAGAAGTTTCTGAGATTACCTCTCAGACAATACGTGGTTAGAATTATACTTCTTGCTGACTCTGAAGGACACATGGTCCTGCCCCAGTGTATCACTGAGGCCTCGGTGCTGGAGCTGTGGTCTAAGCAGACCAAATTCACAACTGTTATTTGCCCCTTCATTACTT
>NW_007840523.1:0-715 GCF_000696425.1 Galeopterus variegatus
GATACATAAACATCACCCCTATAAGTGTTTTCCATATGAATGTATGTAAAAGTCATTGTTAGGCTGTTGGGGTGGGGTGGGGGTGAACAGAGGAGGGGGACAATCCATGACATTTTTTCTCATTTAAATTACTCCTTTACTTTCAATGTCCCCATTCTGCCCCGCTCGTTTTTCATATTCTCACACTTTTTTACTTATATTCTTTCCAAGTTTCTGGGCTTCAGATCTATACAGAAACTGAATTGTTTCATGCGTGCCTAAGATAAAATCCTCAGCTTAAACTTTGATTTCCAAATATGGAAGGCCAGGAAGAAAAGTGTTTGTTTAAATAAGTTTTCAACTCTCAGCAAAACAACACCATAAAATTCCAGCGTGCCTTAAAAACCATGGCATACAGAAGAACAAGGTATATCTTCTCTTCTTGTGGAAACTTTAAAGCAGACTTCCAAATGGGGTGCAGAAGACTGAACAGGGTGCATGCTTACTGCAACAATTAGAACCAGTGATAAAACTCCTGTTTCACAGACATGTGAGAGCTGTGGAGGTAAGTACTAGATTAACTACAATTTCAATTTAAAAAGGAATTATTTCTCAGCAACTTGGTAATTTTTGGCCATTTTTTTTCCTTGGGGACATAGTTGTGAGTTAATGATAAGGCTTAGCCTGTACACGCCATAAGGAGAGAGGAGAAAAAGCCTTAGGTACTTCATACGGA
>NW_007840524.1:0-715 GCF_000696425.1 Galeopterus variegatus
CCTTCTAAAGCTCAAATATCCCTCACTGAAGTTACTTACCTGGGATTTGCATTATCCCCTTCTCAAAAGGCCATCACCCTTAACAGGGTACAGCTTTTAAAGTCTCTGCCCACTCCAAAAACCAAAGCAGAAATTTTATCCTTTTTGGGCTTAGCGGGATACTTTAGACCATGGATCCCAAATTACTCTCTGCTGGCCCGCCCACTGTAAAACCTGACAAAGGGAGACCAAAATGAACCCCTGTCATCTTCACCAGATAAGCCATTCCAAAAACTCCATCACGCCCTAGTCATGGCCCCGACCCTACACCTGCCTGACCTCACTAAACCCTTCTCCCTTTACGTACATGAAAAGGATGGACAAGCCCTGGGTGTGTTGGGACAGATGTGTGGCCCCTCCTTCGCCCCAGTAGCATACCTATCCGAACAGCTGGATACTACTGTCCAGGGCTGGGCTCCCTGCCTTCGTGCTCTGGCCGCTGGACGTCTACTACAAAAAGAGGCTCATAAATTAACATTCGGTGTGCCCTTAACCATACTCTCGCCTCACCATTTAAAAGACCTCCTCACCTACAAGGCTTTACACTCCCTTCCCCCATCCAGAGTCTTAGGCTTACTCTCTTCTTTCCTAGAAAATCCTGAAATTTCCTTTCTTCCGTGCTCGCCCCTAAACCCTGCTACCCTTCTCCCCATACCCTATCCACCCAACACCCCAA
>NW_007840525.1:0-715 GCF_000696425.1 Galeopterus variegatus
TTTAAGGAAAAAAGCCATTGTATTTCTAATACCTAAAAGCTCACAAACTCTCTGGAATTCAGTTCATCAGAAATTCCCAAATTGCACAGACATTAACTGTGGGCTTGTGCCCATGAGGGCAGCCAGATTGTCCCTGTTGTTGCTGAACGAATGTGTGGTTTTCCTACACGCGTTTCCCAAAACATAGCCTTGCATGGCTTCATTGTCAAAATCATAGTTGGCCTTCCTCAAACCCAGGGTATCATCTTCCAATGAGTGGCTTTTTAGTAGTGGAAATAATAATGCTAATAACACTTTATTCAATCCAATAACCCCAGTGACATTCACACACACCGCCTCAATTACTCAGTTGTCTGCTTATTAATTGGACCGGTGTGGCCTGGGGATCTCTTTGGGTCCCTGAAACTCTTTAAGTAAAAACTATTGTCATAATAATTATAAGCCACTTTTTTAAAGTTTCTTTTCCTTAATAGTGTACAGTGGAGTTTTCCAGAGGCTGCAGTAAGACAACAGATTGAAAGCAGAAGCAGATATAAGAATCTAGCTGCCTTCTATTAAGGCACACATTAAAGAGATTGAAAAAAATGTGAAATAATGCCACTACTCACTAATTTTATTTTTGTTTTAGAAAACATAATTATTTTTATAAAAATGCATTATTTTAACATGTGATGGGTTTATTACTGTTATTTTAATAAATTATTAAATATTTTAA
>NW_007840526.1:0-715 GCF_000696425.1 Galeopterus variegatus
TTACAATTCCACATGTAAGTGCAATGACCAATTCTCAGACTGTGTGGGGAGCCCGAAGGCAGCGGACCCCATCCTTGGGGGGACTGGCCCACGCCTCCTGGAGGAAGCGGCCAGCGCAGAAGGAGGGCCACGAGGAGCCAGGGCTGCGGGGCGGGCAGGAGCCCTCTCCCGGGGCAGCCGGGAGGCCAGCCGTGGAGCGGTGAGGCCAGAACGCAGCTTCTCTGCAGCTAGCTCTGCCCGTCCCCTGGGCACGGCCTGCGCGCACGGGGGTGGCCGCCACACCCCTCCCCGTTAATGCCCTCATGACTTAATGCTGCTGCTCAGAGCAAATACCGCCGAGCTTGCAGAACTACGACGAGGAACTGAGACATAAATAAAATATGCCCGGCATGTAGTGAGCGGTCACCCACTGAAGCTTTTCTCATTACTGATTTGGAGTAAAACCTGGAACAGGAAGATGCTTCAACATACACACTCAAGAAGCTGGGTGTGAGTACTGCTGCGGCAGGAGCAAGAGCAAAGGAAACGAGGCTTGTTGGGGTGCTCATCTGTGCCTGGAGCTCCAGAAACTTCCCTCTGTGTGGGGCTGATTTTTCTCAGGCTTTAAAAATACAGATTAAAACCAGTCACACACCAGAAGACCTTGGTTATTAACAACCCTGAAAGGAGGTGGCAGGAAATGTGGGCTCAAGCAGGGCTGGGAACCTACAGCCCT
>NW_007840527.1:0-715 GCF_000696425.1 Galeopterus variegatus
ACTAGCATCTTTTAAGTGCAGTCTAAGTAGGAAAACACAAAACTGTGATGATTGGATTCACCTTAAATTTATAACCACAAAGTTCACCAGACACAATGCCAATATTAATAATCAATTGTGTTTAATTATACAAGCAACAAACTACTATAAAATGAAATTTTGATAAATAATACCATTTCTTTTTTTTTTTTTTTTTTGTCTTTTTTCGTGTTCGGCAACGGATCGCAACCCTCAGTGTCACGCCCGTACCGGACCGGGACTGGCAATGGGATCGCAACCCTCAGTGTTGCACCCGCACCTCGCTCAGCCAGTGAGCGGGAACCGGTCTGTATGTGGGATCTGAACCCTCGGTGGGAGAGCCGCCGCGCTCCCAAGCGGTGCACTGTAGCAGTGCGCCACCAGGCCGGCCCAATAATACCATTTCTAATCTTATCAAAAGCATCAAATACTTAGGAATAAATCTAAAGACAGATATGCTTGACCTCTACACTAAAAACTACACTAAAAACTAAAACCAAAGAGAAATTAAGGGATACCTAAATAAATAAAAAATACATATAAAGTATAAATTGGAAGATTTAATATTATTATTCCTGAATTAGTTATTCTTTCTGAATTAACCTACCAATTCAGTTTTACCCAATATAAATACCAGCTGCATTAAGATACAAATTGAAAAGCTAATTATAAAATTTATACGAAATTGCAAAGGGCT
>NW_007840528.1:0-715 GCF_000696425.1 Galeopterus variegatus
GGTTTGGATCCCACATACAGACCGGCCGCTCACTGGCTGAGTGAGGTGCGGGCGCAACGCCAAGGGTTGTGATCCCGTTGCTGGTCCCGGTCCAGTATGGGCGCGACACTGAGGGTTGTGATCCGTGGCCGGTCACGAAAAAAAAAAAGAAAATGAAGTCAAAGAGATGGAGTTGGGGCAGATCATTTCCCGAGCCTTGTAAGCCATGGTAAAGATCCTGTCTTTTACATGAGTGTGCAGGGAAGGCATGGGAGAACTTATAGCAGAGAAAGACCATGAATTTGACATTTTAAAATGGTTACTGGCTACTATGTGAAAAGTTGCAGGAAGACTAGTTAGGAGGCTACTGCAATAGCTTGGGGGAAACAGATGACGACTTGTTCTAGCTCTGGGAAAAAAAAGAAAAGGAATTTGATTCTGGGTGTATTTTGTTTGCAGCTTGGATGTAGGTTGTGAGAGAAATAGATGAATTAAAGATGGCCCCAAAAGTTTTGGCCTGGGTAACTGGTCAAATGGAGTTGCCATTTATGAAACAAGAAAGGCTGGTGCAGAGGTATGTTTGAAGAGAAGTTTTTAGTGTTAGATTTAACATGTCTACTGGACATTCAAGGAGAGACGGCCGGGAGGCAGTTGGCATTTTTTCAGTGGATAAAATTACTTAAAGCTATGGACTACATGAGATCTCTTAGAGAGCTGTATTAGTCAGCTTGTGCTG
>NW_007840529.1:0-715 GCF_000696425.1 Galeopterus variegatus
AGGGTGAGGGGATGGATGAAATTGCCCAGGAGAGTGGAGAGAGAAACGTGGATCTGAGGGCAAGTCATGGATATGGAACATTGGGGGTACTGGAAAAGAAGGGCAGAGGAGAGATGAAGGAGGATGTGTGTCAGAGCAGGTGAGGACAGACAGAAACTCTAGAGAGGGGAGCAGTGTCCGGAGCAGTGGAAGCCACAGAGACAGAAAGTAGAATGGAGTTGTCAGGAGCAGGTGGAGGGAGGAGTGGGGAGTTGCTGCTTAATGGGTACAGAGTTTCAGTTCTGCAAGGGGAAAAGAACACTGCAGGTTTGCAGACTGGTTGCACAACAACGTGAGCAGACTCAACACGACTCAATTGTACTCTTAAAAATGGCTAAGTTAGTAAATTTTGTGATGTTTTTTTAAAATCATAATTAAAAATGAATATGAAGGGCCGGCCCGGTGGCGCACTGGAGAGTGCGCCACTTGGGAGTGTGGCGGCGCTCCCGCCGAGGGTTCGGAACCCATGTGGAGACCAGTTCCCGCTCACTGGCTGAGCGCGGTGCGGGCGCAACACCGAGGGTTGCAATCCCGTTGCCAGTAGCCGGTACGGGCGTGACACTGAGGGCTGCGATCCCCTTACCGGTCAGTAAAAAAGACATAAAGGAAAAAAATAAAATGAATATGAAGAGAAGAGAAAGGAAAGGAAGAGAAAAGGGAGCAGCCAAAAGCAATA
>NW_007840530.1:0-715 GCF_000696425.1 Galeopterus variegatus
AACACCAGCCTGGGAGAGCTGAAGTGTGGCCTGAGACCAGGAAAGCCATAGAAGTGGGGCTACCCAAGGACTTTGGGGCCCAACCCCCACACCAGTGTGCAGAGGACGTTGAACATAATTCACCAGCTGTAAGATTTAATGCCTGCCCTGCTGGGTTTCTGACTTGTCTGTGACCTGTTACACCTTTCTTTTGGCCTATTTCTCTCTTTTTGAATGAGAATATATACCCTATGTTTGTCCCACCATTGTGTCTTGGAAGTAGATAACTTGTTTTGATTTCACAGATAGAACCTTGAGACTTTGGACTTTTGAATTGAAACAAGTAAAAACTTTAGGGATGAAGTGAATGTATTTGTATGTGAAAAGGACATGAGTTTTGGGGGCCAAGGGCAGAATGCCTTGAATTGCATATTCCCTGAAACTTAATCCCCACTGTAACTGTTGAGGATGGGAAATCCCATTATGGTAATTGAAAGGTGTGGCCTTGAAGAGGTGATTAGATTGTAGGACCATGCAGTAGTGGGTGGATTAATAATGGTGGTCGAGGTTTTGTTGATTTTCTCTAATATTTTTTAATTCCCTATTTCATACATTTCTTTTGTAATCTTTGTTATTTCCTACTAATATTTGCTTTTGGTTTAGTTTGTTCTTTTTCTCTTTTCTTAAGGTGGAAGTTTACATTACTGATCTGAGATTTTTCTTATTTTTAATATAA
>NW_007840531.1:0-714 GCF_000696425.1 Galeopterus variegatus
TTTCTACGAGCAAAGTGCACAAGAGTTTTAATACATGGACCGTAAATATTTTACATTTGTTGAATCAATGAAGGGATTAATAAACCCTAAGCGCCTTTATGAACTACTTCCTGGTTCTGTGTTCAGCTGTGTTCTAGAGAGAGAAGCAGCTTGCTTGCTGGTTTCATCGCCGATAGAAAGGCATTACTCGTGCATGTGTGTGTATATGCACGCATGTGCGAATTCACCCGCCTTCGCCCACTTGGAAGGAATAAACAGGACTCTGGAAGCAGTGGGCCAGCAGGTGCCAACTTCTCCCAAGCCAAGGGAGCAGGAGGAAGGGAGAAGAGCCTGAGTCTATGGTTGCCATGCGTGAGAGGGAGCCTAGCTTGGTTAAGGACCAGCTATGAATGTGTTTGGGGTGGTGCAGAGCGGTGGTCTGAACCTCTCTAGACCTGTGTTTCCCATTCTCTGCAAAGGGCCCAAGAGAGGCAGAGCAGAAGAGTGGTTAGAGCATGCTCAAGAGCCAGGCTGCACGGGCTTGACTGCTGACACCAGTGCTGTGGGCCTGGGCAAGCTGTCTAATCTCCCTGTGCCTCAGCCTTCGCATCTATAAAATGGGATGGTAACAGTCCCCATCACAGTATTGTGAAAATGACCTCTGTTAACAGATGCCAAGCACTTGCAACAGTCAGTACCACACATAACAAGCTGTAAGTAAATATTTGCTGTTTT
>NW_007840532.1:0-714 GCF_000696425.1 Galeopterus variegatus
GATGTGAAGCCTGTCACCCCCACTTGCTAACTATGAAAGTGTGGTCAAATTATTTCATACTTCCATGACTCAGTTTCTTTGTGTGTGAAATGGGGATGATTCAAAATCCAACCTTTGGAATTAAATGAGCTAATATGTGTAATGCTTTCTGTCTTTCCTGTCCTGTTGTAAGCCTGAAATAAGCATTATTTATTATATTACTGCTCAAATCACAGCTAGTAAATGGCGATGATGACTTTTCTTTAGTTTCTTATTTTCAGTAATGGTTATATCAACAGATATTGACTATAATGAAAACATTGGAATTCAACCAAGCATCTTATAATTCAACCAAACATCAAGTAACTTTTTAAAGCTTATTTATTTACCAGTAACTATCATCAAATGGGATGGCAAAGATTTCTTAAATAACTATTCCAATTCTTTCTTATGTGTGTTTTTTCAGTAAATTTTCAAGTGTATATGTCAACCAGTGTCTTATAATAGATGTTAAAAGAAAAGCTTCAAAATATGCATATGCAAAATGATTCATTCCAGGAGAGGATCCAGTAGTACAGAAAACAAAATTATAGATAAACCATAGCATTTTACATATTTTTTTTAGAAATGCACAAACATTGCTGTAACCAGATATATATTCAGACATTCTCACACTGTCTGCCCTTAGTTTGTTTTTAATCGGTTGTACACACACACACATACACACACACACAC
>NW_007840533.1:0-714 GCF_000696425.1 Galeopterus variegatus
GTTTCCTTTGGGAAAAGTTCTTGCCTTCGCTCGTGACCGCAGATTACAGGGAAGCCCAAATGCGTTCCAAAGCAGCAAAACAGAAAGCACCCCCAGGACGGGTGGACAATGCGACCGGGACCAAAGACGGCACCTGGGCCTGCGCAGCTGCGGGGTCCCCCGCAGGGCCTGTGCTGCTCGCCGTCCCCCACGAGCACTGTTCTCAGCCGTATGACTGCACGCCAGACGCTGCCACCAGTGGCTGAAGCTGACCGCACGGACACATGGGCGTCACGACTCCAGGCGGGGCACTTCTGCAGAACGGATGCGTTTCCCTCCCCAGAATCACGCGCACGAGGGTCGCCACCCAATGTTACCCCACTGGGTGTCACGATTCTTGCTCAGGAGCTCACGCCAGAGCTCAGGGTGCAGAGCCCCGGGGCCGACCAGACCCCCAAGGAGTGCCAGAGCTCAGGGTGCAGAGCCCCTGGGGCCGACCAGACCCCCGGGGAGTGCCAGAGCTCAGGGTGCAGAGCCCCTGGGGCCAACCAGACCCCCGGGGAGCGCTAGAACTCAGGGTGCAGAGCCCCGGGGAGCGCCAGGGCTCAGGGTGCAGAGCCCCGGGCCGACCAGACCCCCGGGGAGCGCTAGAACTCAGGGTGCAGAGCCCCAGGGAGCGCCGGGGCTCAGGGTGCGGACCCCCGGGGCCGACCAGACCCCCGGAGAGCGCCAGGG
>NW_007840534.1:0-714 GCF_000696425.1 Galeopterus variegatus
AAATTTTAACAATATGAATGTTAAGTGTAATAGTAATATTGGGTATAATAATGGTATGCAAGTGTGCAATTAAGTGGCATTACGTACATTCACAATGTTGTGTAGTTGTCACCAGTATCCATTTCCAGAACTCATATCTTTTTTGATGCTTAATAATTCTTGCATTGACCTGGGAAGAGTCCATTTTTTCAGGTCTAATATCTCCAAATCTAATCCCAATCTCCTTGGATTTGGAACTAAGAAATTATAAGTATTGTTATCAGTCATCATAATCATTGTCATCCAAGGTCATCCCATACATAAGAGAACTGGGTTTAGAATCCAGTTCTTTTTTTTTTTTGTCCTTTTTGAGACCAGCCGCACTGCGCTCAGCTAGTGAGCGCTGTGAGCACACCGGTCATCCCTATATAGGATCCGAACCTGCAGCGGGAGCGCTGTGCTCCCAGCGGCGCACTCTCCTGAGTGTGCCACGGGCTCGGCCCAAAACATTTTCTTTTCTTTCTTTCTTTCTTTTTTTTTTTTTGTGTGTGTGACCAGTAAGGGGATTGGAACGGAACCCTTAGCTTGGTGTCGCCCCCATCGTTCTCAGCCAGAGAGTGCACAGGCCAGCCCTATATAGGATCCGAAACTGCGGCCTCGGCGCTCCCAGCGCCGCACTCTCCCGAGTGAGCCACCAGGTCAGCAGAATCCAGTTCTAAAGTTAGAACTTGCTTA
>NW_007840535.1:0-714 GCF_000696425.1 Galeopterus variegatus
GTGACAGAGCTGTTGAAGGCAGGGCAGGGGTGGGCATTCTCTACAACAAGCGGTGGAATTCAAAATCACCCTCACCCTTCCTAAGGGCAGTTTGGTATTACAGGTCAAGATTGAAGAAGTACAGACCCTTTATAGGACTGCACTTGTAGGAAAGTGTCCTGATTCAGACTAGATCAAAAGGTATGTATGCAAAGACATCCATCAGATGCTGTCAATAATAGCAAAAATAAATAAATAGAAAGCAACCTAAAGGTCTATATGTCCATCGGTAGACGCTTGGTTTAAAGTTGGTGGGTCCATCCATGTGATGAAATACTATGCCATTAGCTCTAGAGGTATGAGCAAGGAGAAATGAGCATAATATAATATACTGCCACACAAGAATGCTGCAAGAGTACTTCAAAAAGTTCACGGAAAAATAGTGTGAAAAGATAGAATGAACATTTCCACGAACTTTTTGAATACCCTCGTGTAAAACAGTGGTTCCACTTTTTTGTGCATATACACACAGAGAGAGAGAGAGAGAGAGAGGAGGTGTGTGTGTGTGTGTGTGTGTGTGTGTGTGTGTATCTTCTACCTCAAGCTAACCACCATGTTGGCTGACAAACACCCTCCCATCCCCTTCTATCCAGCCCCGGTCTAAACTGGGAAAATTCTGCCAACCAAGAGGAATCCATACTTAGTGGTGTTGTCAACATGGCTTCTCAATAGCAC
>NW_007840536.1:0-714 GCF_000696425.1 Galeopterus variegatus
ACAGGAATACTAGTATGGATGCTTCTGCTCCATTCTCTTATTTTGTCTTCTGGACATGATGAGACCTTTTCATTTCCCTGAGCTCGCTAATTTTTCATTTGTATTTTTTTTTTAAATTTAAATTATCATATTTTTATTTCTAGAAGCTTGTTTCTAAATTTTTTGGTCCATTGATTTACTCATATTTTCAGTCTATTTTTCCTTAAATATATTAAACATAATTTTATATTCTGTCTGATAATTCTATTATCTTATTTTTGTGTGTGTTTTACTCTGATGTGTTATTTTGGCTGATTCTTTCTTGTGCCTTTTTTAGTGGGATATGTTTGCTTTAGTTTTTGTTTCTTCTTTTTATTATTTTCTTTGTGCTTGAATTACTTGAAAATTTAAAAATGTAATTTCTTTCAGGTCTGTGCTGAAGTGAGTTTTCTAAAATGATTTGTGTTTTTGCCTGACACCCTGGGAATTCTACTAGCCTGGACTCACTTTATACTAAATTCTTAGCTTGAGGGTTTCATTCATATCACCCAAGTATTACAAATTCAGGTTACAAATTTCCGCAAGGGCTGGCTGTTCACACATTCGATTTCCACAAGGGCTGGCTGTTCACACATTCTCAGGGCAGTTGTTTTTTTCCCCTTGATCCTAAGTGTCAATGTTTGAGGCAATTCCTCTGACAGTTCCTGTGGTGTGGTGGTTAGTTTATTTCTAAAT
>NW_007840537.1:0-714 GCF_000696425.1 Galeopterus variegatus
ATTCTTGTGACTTGGACCTGAAACCTGCATCCTCTCCATGGGGTCAGCCATTTGGCCTGAAAGTTGTATAAACACTTGCTCAAGGATTTTGTAATGTTTTCCTTGTGTTATAGTTTTGCTGCCCTTCGTTCATGTTTATCTTTTTCCCCTGAAATCATTCTCTGGCCACTTCAGCCAGAATTTTCCTTCCAAAGGAAAGGGGATGACCCAAATCTTTTACTCATACTTAACATTCTATTGAGCATAGCAAGCATAACCTTCAGCTATGCTGCTCTGCCATGGCTTCCTTAAGAGGCCAGGTGTTCCAGTATTCTTTCCAGGGAGATCCGTGCCTGCTCCAACCCAGGCAACTGGGGAAGGAAGGACAGCATCCACTTAGGCCTCTTCAGAGGTTCAAGGAAATATGAGTATGATGGCCACCATTAAGAGGTCTGACTGTGTGGCCAGGCTTACCAAAGCTGCCTTTGTGGTGGATCACCCACCCAGTGATGGGGTGGGAGTGGGGGTGGGACTGAACAGGTAGCAGGAAAGAGCTCTAGGAGTGTCACAGTATGGTCAAGCTATTCAGGAGGTCTCCTAAAGCAGGTATATAGGAGGGACTTCATTTAGCCTGTGTGTGAGGGAGAATATGGACAGGGTATAGTTTGAAGGGGCTTACATTACGTAGCAGCTGCTTATAGACCTGTTTTCCTCTCAGCCTCCTTGGGTTTCTTC
>NW_007840538.1:0-714 GCF_000696425.1 Galeopterus variegatus
AAAATTAGGTTCATCAGCTTTCTCAGATAAACAGTAATTAACTTTCAGATCTGATAGTGAGAACCAAATTCTATACCTGGCAGACTCCTGAATTGTTAAATCCATAAAGAAGAGAATTTTAATCTGGCGGGAGCAATGCATCCACAATATTTTTTAAAAATATATATCTTGAATATGCTATGCTGCTTTAAGGTAATTCAATATAATTCAAATGAAAATGCTTCCAAGAAAAGTAAATATCACTTCTTTTATCAAACACCAATTTTCTGATTAAAGAGAAGTACAACTGAAGGCATAGTTTTAAGTTTTTGTTTAAAAATTTTGGCACAGAAAAAAATTGTTTTATATGTTTTAAATTAGACTCATTTACCTACAGAGTCTGTTTTAAGTGGATTATAATAAAAATAGGCATTCAAGATTAAATTAAGTTATTAAATTAAGCACCTACAATGTGACTGGCACTATTCTACACCTGGGACCACAGAGGAAATAAGACAGAAGCTATTACTTCCTTCATTCTTGCTTCTAATCCAGCTGGCATGAAGACAGACAATGATCAAGTAAACAAATAAATAAATAAGATAATTTCAGGTTAATATGTTTTATAAGAAAATTAAAATTGAATTAGTGTAAGTAATCGAATACAAACTTACGGATTTGGTGGAAGATAGGTACGGAATTTCCTATTTGAGTCCTTCAATATAGTATATACTT
>NW_007840539.1:0-714 GCF_000696425.1 Galeopterus variegatus
AACATAACTGAACATTTTCAATACATTTTTTCCTTCTTTATATATTGTAGCTTGGTGGGCCAGGGGCTGAGGATCGGGCTTTACAGTTTGAAGTGCAAATAGCAATTCCTGAGTCCCCCACTTGTTCTGATGAGCAGAACAATCTGTTTCAGGTGGAAGGCCCCAGGATCTCTTCTTGAAGCTGCAATGTTGGCTGTGATCCTGCAGCTGTTGTCACCAAAGCTGTTAACTGGATGTTGTTGCTGAAACTCAAGGCCATGTGGAGAGATGCTTCTGTTTTGGTGGGAGCCAGAATTCAATAATGCCTCTTCCTGAAACCCAGATAATCTGCGGAAATGGGATTGAACTGATCACTGCTCTGGTCTCTGCAACCATGGCTTGTAGAGTTACTTCTCCAGGTGGTAAGACTCCAGGGCCTCTATCTGAATAACAGAGAGGAACTAGCAAAGAAATTTGGAAAATCATTTTCAAGAGCTAAAGAAAATTTTGAATCTTCTGACTGAAAGCATCCATCAAGTGCCAAGCAGATTAAATTTTTAAAAATCCACACATTAGATACTGCCTGATGAAATTCCGTCTTCAAAGTCAAAGAGAAAATCATAAAAGATTCTAAAGAGAGAAAATGGATTACCTAGAAAGGAAAAATATCTCAATGGTAACAGATTCCTCATTAGTAACACTTGATTCTAAAACTGATCAAAGCAAAGTTCCAAG
>NW_007840540.1:0-714 GCF_000696425.1 Galeopterus variegatus
AATTGATTGTACATATATTTGGGATTCAGTGTTGACATATGTTGATCAAATCAGTATTACTAGTATGCATATTGTTACAAACTGTACTTGTACTTATTCTTTATGCCTCTTGTCCAATCTCTCCCTATCCCCCTCACTCTCCCCCTCCTATCACTGATAACCCTAGATTTTTTCTCTCCCTCTGAAAGAGTAATGTTTACTCTGTTGATTTGTTGCCTAGATGATCTGTCCAGTGCTGAGAGGTGTGTTCACCCCCAGTATTATCATAGAACAGATGCTTCTTCTGTCACTCTGGAATGGGCTTTGAGGAGAAAGACATCCTCTTCTTTTCTTTGGCTTCTGCTGGTTACTCACCTTGTGTCAATGCACTCCAGTGGCTGGAGGATCATCTGTGTGGTGGTTGTAACATCTAGCCACTTTTGTGGCAGCCGCAGTCACTGTAGTGGCTGTGATGGGCCACCCACATGGAAGTGATGTTCTTGGCATGCTTCTTGGCACTGGTGGTGTGCCTGGTTGGGGGAGTCTGGTCCCCAGCTTGATGCCCCAGGTCCTTGGGCAGGGCCCCGAGGAACTGGCAGTGTGCCTGGTTGTGGGTGGGGTGGGGGGGTCTGGTCCCCAGATCCATACCCCGGGTTTCCTGGTGGGCCTTGAGATGCTGGTGGTGTGCCTGGGCCAGAACTAATTTTTTGTCCTTTGCTTACTTCTAAAATGGAG
>NW_007840541.1:0-714 GCF_000696425.1 Galeopterus variegatus
GGAAATCCTATTATGGTAATTGAAAGGTGGGGACTTGAAGAGGTGATTAGATTATAGGACCGTGCGGTAGTGAATGGATTAAAAATGGTGGTCAGGAGCGTGGTTCTGTGGGCTTTCAAAGAAGAAAGAAGAGAGTCTGTCTCTCTTTCTGCTCTCTCTGCTTTCACCATCTTACAGCGTGAGACCCCTGGGTCACTGTCACCACCACCAGATGGACTTCGGACTTCCCAGCCCCAGAAACTGTAAGCAGTAAATTTTGTTTTCTTTATAAATTACCTAGTTCCGTGTATTTTGTTACAAGCAACAGAAACAATAATACTAACACCAAGGTCAAGGGTTCAGATCCCTGTACTGGCTGGTCACCAAAAATAAAATAGAAATCTCTTAAAGATGAATATATTACCTTATTTTCCCTTAAATAATAAACACACAGCTCCTAGCTGTTTCAGCTTTGTGAGTTCCATCCTGAAATGGCATCACAGCCAAATGTAATTAAAATGAAGAAACCATGTTTTGTTTCTCCCCCATCCCCATCTCAGAATCATCCTACATTTCCTTTCCTATGAATCAGGAAACAGCAGGCAAACAAGTCCATCCTTTTTATTCCTTTTATCTCATGCTTAAACTGGGAGGGCCTTGAAAGCATAATCTTCTTTTCTAAACAAGTAGTTCTCTGGATTTAGTCTTTTAATAACTTACTGAGCAGTTACCTTT
>NW_007840542.1:0-714 GCF_000696425.1 Galeopterus variegatus
TTATGTCACTAGTACGTATTGTGCTGGATGGTACTGTGCCTCTCAAAGCTGGGGACACATAAGATGCATGCTAGCAAGATGGTTTTAGGAGATATTCAGGAGCTAACATTTCTAATTTTGATAATTTTATATATTTTTTAATGTTCATTGGGAAAAATATACCTGGCATATTGTAGTCTTGATTTTACAATATTGTTTAGGAAAAGACTAAGGTAAAAGAATTTTTTAAATGAAAAATATTAAGTAAACAATTTCATCTCAATTTAATAAAAAACAAGATTACTTGAGTAGGATGATCCTACGGCACCAGAAATGTAATACTGAACAGAACAAAGTTTCTGCCTTGTGGAGCTTAAACTCTAGGGGAGGGGAGAAAGAAAGGCCAGAGAAAGGGCGATGGAGGTAGTCGCAGGTGACGGCAAATGTGGCGAATGAAAGTGAGGCAGGGTGGAGGGGGACGTGGAAGTTTTGCTATTTTTAAATAGTGAAAAGTGGCCTCTCTGACAAGATGACATGTGAGCCAAAGTGGAAGGGCTGGCAGCCCTTACGAGGCTGTTTCCCTGAGTAGTACAAGGTACCTGGATAAGGCAAATACTGTGAAAGTGTAAGGAAAGAGCTTAAGTGTGGGCAACACTGATATATTAATGCGTTGAATAGTTTCTGATAGTGAAGGGTGACTGGGAGGCGAGATCTCCCTGGGGGGCGGAGAAGAGG
>NW_007840543.1:0-714 GCF_000696425.1 Galeopterus variegatus
ATCCCTATATAGGGATCCGAACCCATGGCCTTGGTGTTATTAGCACCACACTCTCCCAAGTAAGCCACGGGCTGGCCCTAGTCACATCGTTTTTTAAGTTCTACCTTGGAAGCATGTTATCTTAATAAGCCATTGTCACTGAGTGCTTTTTCCTGGGCCAAATGACAGGCTTTTAAGGGCAGATTCCACCCTTCTCCCATGTCTTCTTTGCTATGGTTAGAAATATTACATATAAAATATAAAATTGCTGGTAACACCAAGATCAAGGGTTCAGATCCTCTTACCTGCCAGCTGCTAAAAATATATATATATTTTATATATACCTATATCTATATCTATATAATTGCCTTGTAACACCAAGGTCAAGGGTTCAGATCCCTGTTCCTGGAGCCACCCCCAAATGTAAAATTGAACCTACCCTACAATGACAATTACATAGCAATTATATATTCATTTGGGCAGGGGCAGTGTGGGGACCCAGGTAAATGGAAATAAAATGAATGAAAAAGAAGTATAATGTGGATATTGTTGGATCTTGAGTTAGACATATTCGTGGTTCAAATCACAGAGTCACATCTTCCTAGAGTAGCTTAACTTCTTCGAGCATCAGTCTCCTCGTCTGTAAATAGGGTTTTTATTTCTGTTTATCAACATGAGATTTAAATTAAATAATACATAAAAAACACTTATCATGGAACCTGGCACATCATAAGT
>NW_007840544.1:0-714 GCF_000696425.1 Galeopterus variegatus
GCCCCACTGCAGTCGCACGCTGCACAGCTGGAGGACCGCGACTTCACAATCTCCATCGACTCTGCAGAAGTGCATGCTCAATAGTACTCAACAAACCAGTCACTCATCATGAAGCCACCTAGGCAGCTCCTGTCCCGGATGAGGGACACGTTCTGGACTTGTGTGACTCAGGCTTATCACATGGGAAGCTTAGCAAGGAGGCGCTAGCAATTCGGAAGCAACACTGGGCTTTGCTCACACAGAAGTGGGGCTCCCGCCAGAGCCATGGGCACCAACCCCTCATCCCCTGCAGTTCCTCGGGGAGACCCCCTTCCCCGAGCGAGTGGCACCCGGGGCCCTGTCTGGCTCTGGAGGCAAGACCTTGGCTTTGCCGGGGCTTTCCAAGGATGCTCGAGAATGTTACCCTAGCTCTGGAAGGAGCTATACACACGACAGCCACTCTGAATTTTAAATGAGGGGGCAGTGTTGGTGACACTTATTTTTTAAAAAAATCCTTCTTTGCATCTCTGTGCTGTGTTAAGCAAATTAGAAAATCAACTTTTTTCCCCAGTTACCCTCCCTAATGAGGTTTTGTGGTTTTTTTGTTTTTTTTTAAACAAGTGTTTCTACCTTACTCTGGCACTTTGAGCTTCCAAGGGAGAGAGTCCCTCCTTCGCATGAAGTCTCACCCCTGCCGCAGGGAGTCCAGACAGAAGCTGCATGCTAGGGTGACCG
>NW_007840545.1:0-714 GCF_000696425.1 Galeopterus variegatus
GTCCTGCCTCCTTCAGTTACATGACAGAAACCCTGCACCACTGGAGACCACAGCCTCTGGATCCCCACCCTTCATAGCTCCAAGGCCAGAGCACAGCACTGCTAGGCCACAGCCCCAAGAGCACCATTCCACATGGTCCCAGTTGCCCTCAGCCACATCACACCCACCAGTGCCACCAGTCTAATAAGTCTACCTGGAACAACTGAGTCAACCTGAAATTACTGAGACTATAGAGTCTACCTGGAAACCAAACTAAACATCCCACGCAACAGGCAACAACAAAAACAAATCTGCAAGAGGGACTCTCTCCTCAAAAGCACACAAGTAACTGAAGAAACAACTGCTGCAACAGATGACCACAAATCAATCTAGAGAAATGACACACCCAAAAGAATACAATAACTCAAATACCAGTTCCAAACCATGAGAAATCTCTGAAATGTGAGAAAAAGAATTTTCAGAAAGAATCTTAAGGAAACTCTATGAGATACAAGAAGAGGTATATAGTAGACTCAATGAAATGAAAAGAAAAAAAAGGGATCAAATACATGAAGGAAGAAATCTTCAAAGAGATTAATACCCTAAAAAAGGATGCAGCAGAATTCATGGAACTGAAGAACTCATTCATTGAAATAAAGTGCACATTTGAGAGTTTAAGCAGCAGGCTAGAACAAGCAGAAGAAAGAATTTCTGATTGCAAAGACAGTGTTTCCT
>NW_007840546.1:0-714 GCF_000696425.1 Galeopterus variegatus
GAAGGGCTTGGGAAATTCTTATCATATATAATCTGCTGTGGGGTCACTGGCTCCTTCCTCCTGGGACCCAGCTTCTTCTTCAGACAGGTCTGAAAAATGGCTCAGTATCAGAAACTGTCCAAGGGATCATGACTTTTTATCGGGGTGGCTGCTCTCAGACTACTGATTATTCATTCTTAATTCCTTTTATCATATAGATTAAGAAATACCTTTGTTGGTTGCTCATCTACCTTGCCTGTAGTAGCACCATTTTCTCTTAACCAACTCTGGTTGGCTACACTCCTTTGGGATATAGTCCATCCTCCCTTAGCAGGCCCAGAACATCCTTGCCTGAATTATATAGTGAATTAACCCTACATATTGGTCTGATGGCAGGAGGAGAAGCAGGGACATATCCTACGGGATGAGCAGATTACCTCTGCATTGCCTTTAAGCAATGGCCACTTCCTCAGGCCAGAAGAATCAAGGCAATCTGGGGACTGAAGATGTTCAAGTGTATCTATCTAGGTATTCCATCTCATATCTCAAGGTCCTACTAGTTCACAGTCAAAGCTCTTGTCTTTTATAGTGTTAAATAAATAAAAATTATAGGAGCCATTGTTTTAGAATAAGTTCTTGTACTAGGTCCCAAACGACCAGACTAAAAATCAAAACAGAGTTACCCCTGCTAAGTTCCATGTCCCTTAGGCTGTGGTCTGACCTTCCAAGAAGTCA
>NW_007840547.1:0-714 GCF_000696425.1 Galeopterus variegatus
TTGTTCTTCAAAAGCATTTGCTTCTTTTCTTTTCATATAATGTCTGTCTTCATTTACTATTGTAAAGACAAGAAAAAGGTTTGCATGCAAAGCTTAAATTCAGGCCATCGGAAGAATACATGCAAAATGAATAAAAGTTTGTATTTTAGGATGGCAATTTTTTTTTATTAGTCTCTTCCATGTTTATTAGGTTTTAGAACTGAAATTTGTATTACCTTTTAATTATAATTCTCACCTGCCCTCAGTATGGTTACTATTAGGTTCAGGGCATGTAAACTAGCAAAAAAAAAAATTACATGTTGATCAATAATATTTGATAATGGCACATTATAATATTAAACACTTGTAAAACAATCACAACTGTGCAAATTATTTGAAAATGATTTTTCACGTCAGGTTTTTTTTTTGTTTTTGTTTTTGTCTTTTTCATGACCGGTAAGGGGATCGCAACCTTTGGCCTGGTGTCGCCCGCACTGCGCTCAGCCAGTGAGAGCACCGGCCAGTCCTATATAGGATCCAAACCCGTAGTGGGAGCGTCGCTGCGCTCCCAGCGCCGCACTCTCCCGAGTGCGCCACGGGGCCAGCCCTTCATGTCAGTTTTTAAAAGATATCAATTTCTAGGTATTTTTTAAGAAAAAATAAAAGTGAAATACACTAAAGGGTCAGGCCATCAAGCACACTGTAGTCAATGTCACTTCTTTTTTTTTTTTTTTT
>NW_007840548.1:0-714 GCF_000696425.1 Galeopterus variegatus
AACTTTCATTGTGCCTTTCTCTGAGATTTGCCTTGAACCAGCTTGGAAAATACCACACACAAAAAAAACATCTTTTCCTCTCTGAGAGAATCTGCAAACAAATCAGAGAGTGGGCCATATATTAGATTTAATATAATTTTCATTTTTGTGTGGTTTGTGTTACTGAATATTGATTCTTGGAATTTAACTGGAGTCCAAATATGTGAGTTGTTGGCAATTGAACCTCATGAGGATCCACCTAAAAATTCTGACCTCCTATCACAGGTCATGTTTTAGAGTTGATTGGGTTAGAAATCATTCTGATTCAGGCATACCTTGTTTTGTTTTTAAAATTCTGAGACAGAATGAGTTCTCCCACACAGAGCATATGCAAATCTGTAACCTGAGAAGGGGATTTTCTTCCTGAATAGTGCCTTGCTACAAGCCCTGAAAGGAATCTGTGGGAAAAGTCTGATTCACAACTCTCTCCTCTGAATGTGTGTTTTAAAATCTTGAACTGTGAAATGGGCACATGAGAAGGGAAGTGTTGACTCATGTCCAGCTTGCTAAACCCTTCATGGTCGGGACCTTAGATCTAGCCAGCCAATCCTGGCCTTGTGCGTTTGAGTCTTTCCTGCAGGGTTCCTGTATGTCAAGAGATGAGGAGAAATTCTGTTGGTGCAATAAAAATTTAGACTTTGAAATAAGCCAAAGAGGCTACTGGATATCCTGTCA
>NW_007840549.1:0-714 GCF_000696425.1 Galeopterus variegatus
GAGCGCCACCGTGCTCCCAAGCGGCGCACTGTAGCAGTGCGCCACCGGGCCGGCCCTGATTTCAGTTTTGATGGCTGTAGAAGTACAAAAGATACTTCACAAAGATTTGTAGATTCAGATGGAAGAATCGCATCATCACTTCTGCATAATATGTTGATCCCTTCCACCAACCATGCTAAATTTTTGTTATTGAAGTTCAGGGTATATTTCCATTTTCCATGGCCTTAAATCACCTATTCTTACAAATTTAATCAGAAGGTAGTGTTTTATATTTTTAACAAACAGGCTTAAGACCTAAAGTTCTAAAGTTCTTCATCTGGAAGATTTTTAAACAGGTTAGGAAATATTTCCAAGTTTTTAGAATATGTACGTAGGGGTTTTTCCAGGATGCTTGGTGTCATTTTTGTCAGTTAAAATTACATAACAATGGAAACGTTTCATTCATCTGTTCTCATAACTGTTCTTTCCCCACACTTTTTTTTTTCTTTTAAAGCAGTTACTTTTCTCACTCTGATGACTTTTTGATTTACATCAGCATTGGTTTTTACCTCCTAATCTGGCCAAGACCTTGCTCTATATAGAAGCTGCAGCTATGCCATTTTCTTGTTGTTCACTTGTGTTGGCATCAATAGTATTTCCTCTAATTGTAGTTTCTTTAAAACTGCTTGTCGCTTTTATGACAGTGAGATTAATTAAAGCTAGATAAAATAATCC
>NW_007840550.1:0-714 GCF_000696425.1 Galeopterus variegatus
GAGTAATTGATTTTGAATAGGTTTTCTGATTGACTTCAGAAATTTTGCAAAATGTGGTCTGCTTTGTAACATCAAGGAGAGATCTATTTATGAGGTTTTATTATGCCAGACGTACTCTAAAATTTCTTTCTTTCAGTTTAAAGCTTCGTATAGCACATATATACTGATTAATACGAGTACATAAGTTAGAAAAAGTCCATCATCTGGGACAGCATTTCAACAATATACTAGAATATATTTAGAAAGAAAGAAAGAACATATTTCTCCTTCTAAAAACATTTACTATAATAAGATTTTGTAAGAAATTATTTAAATATGTAATCAGTGGCAGGCCTTGTCAAAGCAACAATTGAATAATTGTTCTAGAATAGTACTTTGCACACCTAGGTGAAGCTCAGATTGTAGACTCATTAAAAGAACACAATGTCCTGTTTTCTTCCCCTTTAAAGGAAAAGAAGCATTTTGGCAGTAAAAGTAACAAGATACACCTATTTCCTGCTTATTAAAGAAAATGTTGAAAGGAGACCTTATCTCTACTTGCATGACATCTCAGAAAAGACCAATCTTTTCATTTCCTTTCCTTTTCCTCTTTACTACTTCTAATTGGTTCATGTGTTCAAGACCTCAGGGGGCAGTGCCATCTTTCATTTTTCTTTTCTTTCTTTTTTTTTTTTAAAAGATGACCAGTAAGGGGATCTTAACCCTTGACTTGGT
>NW_007840551.1:0-714 GCF_000696425.1 Galeopterus variegatus
CCTAACCCTAACCCAACCCGGAACCCGAACCCTAACCCGAACTTGAACCTGAAAACGAACCATAACCCTAACCCGAACCCTAAAACAAACCCGAACCCAAACCAGAACCCTAAACCGAACTCGAACCTGAATCCAAACCCTAACCCCAACACCAACCCTAACCCGAAACAGAACCCTAACCCGAACCCGAACCCAAACTCTAACCCTACCCCTACCCCTACCCCTACCTCTAACCCTACCTCTAACCATAACCTTAACCCTAACAGTAACCTGAACCCTAACCCGAATTCGAACCTAAACCCGAAACGTAAACCTAAACCTAAACCTAACCCGAAACCGAAACCGAACCTGAACCCTAACCCGCACAAGAACCGTAACCCTTACTCTAACCCTAACCCTAACCCTAATCTTAACGGGAACCCGAACCCTAAACCGAACTCGAACCTGAAACCGAACCATACCCTAACCATAAGCCTAACCCGAACCCGAAACCAAATACGAACCCTAAACTGAACTCGAACCTGAACCCGAACACTAAAGATAACCCTAAACATAATACGAACCCGAAATCGAACCCAAAACCTAACCCTAACCCTAACCCTACCCCTAACCCTACCCCTAACCTTACCTCTACCCCTACCCTGAACCCTAAGCCTAACCGTAACCCTACCCCTCACCCTAACCATAACCCTAACCATAATCCTAACCTTAAAC
>NW_007840552.1:0-714 GCF_000696425.1 Galeopterus variegatus
CCAGCAGAGGGCCTGGTACATAAAATGGTTCAATAAAAAGAAGGTGTTACTACACTTTAAGCTCCTTGAGATCTGAAGAGTATCTTTTTTTTTCCTTGCTACTATTTTATTGGATTAATTAGTACACTCGTTGGTATGGCAGCTCCTATTAATCATCAAGTAAGTGTCCTCATTAATTCAAAGTCATGAGGGACCCAGGCTCTTTTTCTTTTGTTGCTTGGTCATTCCTATGGTGTTAGCATCCATTTGGTCCAAGGCAGTTCAACACATCCCTGTATAGCCATCAGGGAGGGGATATGGGTGGAGAAATAGGATTATTCCTGGGAAGAGGCCCACATTCCATTGGTCAGACATAGTCATGTGGCTACATATGGTTGAATGGGATGCTGGGAAATGTAGGCTTGATCCTGAGAAGCTGTGAAAAATTGGTATTCTATTACTAGCTAAGAGAAGGGGAGAATGAAATTTGGGACAACTGCTTGTCTCCATCCCAACTATACATCAGCACACAGTTGGTGGTCAACAAAATATGGTTAATGCATTATTATATTTATTACTGTTATTATAATGGTTAATATCGAATACTGGCAGAATGTCTGCTGTCTTAAACAACTAAAGAACAATTTCAAAGAATCAATTAAAGATTGCCTAAAACCATTGTATTTTTTAAAAAGTTAATCACTTTGCATTAGAATTTATTTTACAAATATGGGG
>NW_007840553.1:0-714 GCF_000696425.1 Galeopterus variegatus
CATTCTCCTCTGGAGGGACCAGAAGGAATCAGCTCTGCTGACACCTTGGATTTAGCCCCTTGAGACACATCTTGGACTTCTGACTTCCAGATTTATAAGAGAATAAACTTGCATTGCTTTGAGGAGCTAAATTTGTGTTAATTTGTTATAATCGCAATAGGAAGTACATATACAATGAATTTGTGTTAAGATTCACACAAATCACATATGTAACTAACTTTATAAAGATTTTAAATTCAACTTCGTATTTTTGAGGTATATTAATGTTTATACTGAGCCACTTCATTCATTGTAACTGTTGGATTATCATTTTGGAGAATGAATTACCTTTATTAATCCAGTTTTAGGATGACTATATAGTCCTGGTTCATGTTTTCTTTCTGGCCTATCATCATCCTATCTTTTGTTCTAATAAACTATGTAGGTTTTGTTTTTTCCCCAAAAATTTACCCCCAAATCTCCATAAAATTACTGTTGTAAACTTTCTATCACACATAAGTTTTCTCTTTCAAATGCTCTTTATCATATTTCCTTTTATGTTTTTTTGTTTGCTGTTACACACAGGAAAGCACTGAACATTCTCGTATATGTCTTCTTATGTGAAAAATGCTTCAAGAGTAGATCCCAAGAAGTGGAATTGCTGGGTAATATAACAAAGAATTTTCAGCATTACTAAAGTTTGCAAAATTGCTCCCCATAGTGATTGTTTCTATT
>NW_007840554.1:0-714 GCF_000696425.1 Galeopterus variegatus
AATTGTAATTTCAACTTGAATAATATTATTTCTTAAGATTAAATAAACTTACAGCACTTTTATGAGTAT
The DNA here is from genome assembly GCF_000696425.1 of Galeopterus variegatus. NCBI lineage: Eukaryota > Metazoa > Chordata > Mammalia > Dermoptera > Cynocephalidae > Galeopterus > Galeopterus variegatus. Next base: position 70 of record NW_007840554.1, read on the forward strand.
TCGATTTAAGATTTTTAAAAAACTTTTTATTTGTTAATTTATAATAGAATGATAAAGTGTTTGGCATTTATATTTTTATAAATTTATGTTTTGAGGACCGCCCCATGGCTCACTTGGGAGAGTGTGATGCTGATAACACCAAGGCCACGGGTTTGGATCCCTATATAGGGATGGCTGGTTGGCTCACTTGGGAGAATGTGGTGCTGACAGCTCCAAGTCAAGGGTTGAAATCCCCTTACCCGTCATCTTTAAAAAAAATAAATAAATAAAAAATAAATGAATTATGTTTTGTAATGTATTCATAAATTTTAATATTTATAATCCATTAAGCATTTAGTTTTATTTACTATTTTATTTATTTATTTTTATTTTTTTAATTTTTATTTTTTTCATTAAATTTTTATTTTGTCAATATACAATGTATATGATTATTATGGCCCATCACCGACACCTCCCTCCCTCCTCCCTCTCTCCCCTCCCCCCCAAGAATGTCCTTTCTGTTTGCTTGTTTTAACAACTTCAAAAAGGTATAGTTGTTATATCTTCTTCCCCCCCGGCCCGGTTTTTTGTGTGTGTGTATGTGAGTGAATTAATTTGTTTCTTTTTTAGCTCCCACCAATGAGTGAGAACATGTGGTATTTCTTT
>NW_007840555.1:0-714 GCF_000696425.1 Galeopterus variegatus
ACTCTTGGACCTAAAGAAAGAAATAGGTCCTAATACGTTAATAGTGGGTGATCCGAACAGCTCTTTCTCCCTAGGGAAAGTTTTTTTTCAGGCAACAAATCAGCAAAAAGGCACAGTTTTTAAACTACACATTAGACCTACTGGACCTGGCAGATATATACAGAACATTTAACCCAACAACTGAAGAATATTCTTTCTTCTCAATAGCACATGAAACATTCTGCAGGGTAGACCACATATTAGGTCACAAATCTAGTCCCAGAAAATTTTAAAAAATGTAATTATTCCAAGTATCTTTTCAGACTACAATGGACTAAAACAGGAAATCAATAACCAGCAAAACCCTCGAAACTATACAAATACATGGAAACTAAGCAATAGGTTCCTGAATGACCTATGGGCCCAAGAAGAAATTAAACATGAAATCAAAAAAATTCTTGAAACTAAACAAAAAATAAAGATTCGTCACACCAAAACCTGTGAGACACTACAAAAGCAGTACTAAGAGGCAAATTTATTGCAATAAACGTTTACATCAAAAGAATGGAGGGCCGACCCCGTGGTGCACTCGGGAGAGTGCGGTGCTTGGAGCACAGCAGCGCTCCCGCCGCGGGTTCGGATCATATATAGGGAGGGCTGGTGTGCTCACTGGCTGAGTGCTGTGCAGCCGGTCACAAAAAAGACAAAAAAGACAAAAAAAAAAAAAAATGGAAA
>NW_007840556.1:0-714 GCF_000696425.1 Galeopterus variegatus
TTGTATGTCAGGAGATCCTTTAAGTGGTGGGGGGAAAGGATAGTTAATGGTGCCCTGAAAGCTAATTTGTATGTCTCCTTTTGTAAGAGCTGTCCGGTGGCAAGGGCCCTTATGCAGGGTGCCCATCCACAGACGGTGGGATCTAACTGCTTAGAAAGGTATGCTACGGGAGCAAAGGTGGGTCCATAATTTTGTCCCAACACCCCGAGTGCCTGTCCACCCTTCTCATGGACGTAGAGGAAGAAAGGTTTAGAGAGATCAGGGAGATGAAGTGCCGGTGCCTGTACAAGGGTCTGTCGCAATTTTTAAAAGGGATGGCAGGGGGAGGAGAGTAGGGGTTCATCAGGGGGACCCTTAGTTAGGTTATACAGAGGCCTGGCCAGGAGGGAATAATTTGGGACCCAGGCTCTGAATTATCCAGCTAATCCCCAAAATGACAATATTTCAGCCTTTGTTTGGGGAATGGGAAGGTCCATGAGAAGTTGTTTTCTGTTAAGCGTGATTGACTTTTTCCCTGGGGAAAGGAGAAAGCCGAGGTAGGTTAATGTTGACTGGGAAATTTGGGCTTTATGTGGGGAGACCCGATATCATTTATTAGCTAATTGATTTAATAGGTGAGGGTTTCTGTTTGAGATTGCTCCCATGAGGGGCTACACAAGAGAAGGTCATCTACATACTGAAGAAGCATGGAATCGGGGTGGTTGGCATAAAAAT
>NW_007840557.1:0-714 GCF_000696425.1 Galeopterus variegatus
GGGGTCAGTAATTCTGAAAACGTCTTTTTTCAGCAGTTACAGGGCTGGCTACAGTTAGTGTATTGTTGGTTAGAGCATGATGCTGATAACACCATGGGTTCCTTGACTGGTCAGCCACGAGGGAAAAAGAAAGAAAGAAAAGTAAAGTAAAAAGAACTCACACTGCAGCAACCATGAAATAATTTACATGGGGGGAAATTCTGCATGGATGAGACTGGGTGTATATTTTCTAAAAACACCTTTTTTCTCTTGTACACATTCCTGCAATCTCAGCATCTAATTATTGTGTGTGGAACCATGTAATTTAGCTGTGTTCAGGGGAGTATGGATACAGGTTATAAACATTACTTCCAGGCCAGGCAATTCTAAAAGAAAAATGCCATTGTCCCTGATTTCTCATTCTTTGGGACTAAAGGGCAGATGACTCCTAGGGTAGAGTTAGGCCATAGGTGGGAAAAATTCACCCTAATTTAAGACAGACTGAAGAAATGATAGTTCTTTCCAACTCTATCCCCAAATCCTGTATTCATATTTTATGAAATGCTTACTATTGTTTGACATTTCATGTGTGATCTCTGTGTTCCAACACAAATAGCCCATTGTGGTAACTGACTTTATGAACTTTCTGAGAGAAGTTACCAGTTCTTGAATAGGAGAATATTCACACAGAAGAGAAACCTGTATTGTCACCTTTTACACCCAAGTCTGCTTATG
>NW_007840558.1:0-714 GCF_000696425.1 Galeopterus variegatus
AGTAACTTGCCTATTACAGACTGAATTGTGTTCCCACAAAATTCATACGTTGAAGCTCTAACCTCCAATATATTTGGAGATAAGGCCTTTAAAGAGGTAATTAAGGTTAAGTGAGGTCATAAGGGTGGTGCACTAATCCAACAGGACTGATGTTCATATAAGATGAAGAAGAGACACCAGGAGTGCAAGAGCACAGAGGAAAGGTCCTGTGAGGACACAGCGAGAGGCAGCCGTCTGCAAGCCAAGGAGAGAGGCCTTGCCAGAACCAACCCTGCTGGCACCTAGATCTTGGACTTCCAGCTTCCAGATCTGTGAAACAAAAAATTTCTGTTGTTTAAGCCACCCAGTCTGTGGTATTCTATTAGGACAGCCCTAGCAGACAAATACATTGCCCAAGGTAGGCCACGAGCAGCACTGGAAATCAAATCCAGAAACTCAGTCTCCAGAGTTTACTCTTAAACCACTTCACAATACTGTCTCTGTAGAGTCTGGTCACTGGACAGAGAGTACAATACCTTTAGTTCCAACTCTCATCAGAAGTTTTACTTCTAGTGCTTACAGCTATGAGACCCTGAGCATTTCATTTAGCTTTGCTATGCCTCCATCTGTAAAATGGGGGGAAAAGACTCTCTACTGGTAAGGACCACATGAGGCAATACGTATGTAAATACTTTGCAAACTATTCAATCACAGTGTAAATGACCCTGTGTTATA
>NW_007840559.1:0-714 GCF_000696425.1 Galeopterus variegatus
GGGCCAAAGCAGATTGGAGGGTTCAAGGGGTGAACTGTATCAGACAACTCTTGTGTACCACCTCAGATCATTAAAAACTCTCAGTATCAGTTATAATTGTATAGGAAGATAAAAAATAGTAAAATGAATATTTATCTACTAAACTGTAATTTAAAACATTAGAAACATTGAGAATGAATGTTTTATTTCTTTGTAAAAAAAAAAATGTATCCAGAAGTTTGAATAGTGCTTGCCTCCTTTTTCTCATAGTAGAGTTTACAATACAGAACAAGCATATTTTCTATGCCTTGATGCTATGGTCTGAATGTTTCTGCCCCCTGAAATTCATGTGTTGAAATACTAGCTCTAAAGTGATGGTATTAGGCAGGGGGACCTTTTGGGAGGTGATTAGTGAATAGGATCAGTGCCTTATAAAAGAAACCACAGAAACCTTCCTTGTTTACTTCACCACATGAGGACCCAGAGAGAGAGCACATCTAGGAGGAATGGGCCCTCACCAGACACTGCACTGCCAGCACCCTGATCTTGGACTTCCCAGACTCCAGAAATGTGAGGAATAAATGTCTGTGGTTTATGATTCACCTAGTCCGTAGTATTTTGTTATAGAAGCCAGAACAGACTAAAGATATCTGGCAAATTGTCATATTCCTTTCTAAATTTGAATCAGCTACCAACATTTTGAAATATCTTCAAGATTTTCTTTAATGAAAAGTT
>NW_007840560.1:0-714 GCF_000696425.1 Galeopterus variegatus
AGAGTTGGAACCAGCCCAAATGTCCATCATCGGATGAGTGGATACGGAAAATGTGGTATAATTGGACAATGGAATACTACTCAGCTATAAAAACGAATGAAATACTGCCATTTGCAACAACATGGATGGACCTTGAGAGAATTATATTAAGTGAAACGAGTCAGGCAGAGAAAAAGAAATACCACATGTTCTCACTTATTGGTGGGAGCTAAAAATAAATAAATAAATTCACTCACGCACACAAAAATAACCGGGGGCGGGGGGGGAGAAGATATAACAACTACAATCCTTTGAAGTCGTTACAACAAGCAAACGGAAAGGACATTGTTGGGTGGGAGGGGGGAGAGGGCGGAGGGAGGGAGGTTTCGGTGATGGGCCATAATAATCAACCACATTGTATATCAACAAAATAAAAAATTTAAAGGAAAAATAAATAAATAAATAAAGCCAGTAAGTACTCCACTGATGGAAATTTGGTTATTCACGATATATTTATTATTACAAATAATACCCCACTAGAGAAAGTTGTGCTTATTTTTTCATAGAGTTGGAAATTTGTTTTCAGGTTGGATTCCTAGAAGTGAAATTATTTTGGCTGAAGAGTAAATGCACATGTTGATATATTAGATATTGCATTTTGATCTTGCACCAGCAATGCATGAAATGCTGTCATTGATATTTTAATCTGCTGCTTTATCACTAGCTAACATAAGG
>NW_007840561.1:0-714 GCF_000696425.1 Galeopterus variegatus
CTGTAAGCCCATTTTTCCAAGCTTCTCAGTAAAAGACATTTTTAAAACCTTGCCTCTCATTATAATATACTCACACATAAATAGGTAATCATTTTTTCCGTATGGACTTTATTACAGGATTTTTTTGGGGGAAAACTAGCTTTTACAGAGTATATTATATTTAACTATGATGGGGTTAGAGATAATGCAGGAAACCAAACTTATGTTAATAAGCGTAGTAAAAACACTACCAACCTACCACCTCATCTGTTCTCGCGTTGCTTCCAACCTTTTCTAAGGAAGTTAAAATCATGTCAACTGTAAGGGTAAATTTGAAATGCATAGTTCAGTCACACTGAGACTAAGGAAAAGGCACCAAATAAAATTAAATGAATTCCTCTTTATGTACAGTAATAAATTTCAAATAAACTTCCAGAGATAAAACAGTTATTGTTTACCCTTGCAACTATATTTAACTCTAAACTTAAAAAAGAAAATTGACCTTTTCTGTAAAAAAGTTGATTTGTGTTAACAAGCTCAACTCCTTTAAATATTACTTACTGCTCTAAATTGTTCATTGCCTACTGTTTCAGCCAGTACTTTAAAGTGGGCAGTCAACCATGTTGATGTACTGATCCCCAAACAACTTCACAAATTACAAATATCTTCTCACAGGAGAAACAAGACCTCATTAATCAAGTTATACACACTTCCATCAGCCACGGTCAGGGCCAG
>NW_007840562.1:0-714 GCF_000696425.1 Galeopterus variegatus
GGAGAGTTCATTTTCCAGTCTATGCTGACTTATATTAGGTTTCAAATGATCTGGTGACAATTATGTGTTGAACAATTGCCAGGAGCTCCATCCTAAATTAGATGGTGTATGAATAGGTGAGATAATACATACCTCTGCCTGCAGGCTTTATTGAGGCAAGATTTAGACCTAATAACACAAGGAATTTATGACTGTGTGGTAAAGAATTAACCTTACCCCAAGAGAGGTCTGCTCTTTGGCCTTGGCTACTGAGAAGTGATTTCTAAGTCCATGAAATGCCATGCTTGGTAAGGGTGTGTTTCCCTGGGGGATTTGGGTCACACTAAATAGTCTAACAATGTGATTTAGGGTGGGGATTTTGGGTCACATACTATCAGCTTGACCTCTGGAGAGGCAGGAGGCTGAACTCAGCGATGTGGGCAGCCAAAATTATCTACATGATTGAGCCCCAGTAAAAACTCTGGACAAGGCTCGGGTAGGTGAGCTTCCCTGGTTGGAACACTGTGTATTGTCACACAGACTTGCCAGGAAAGTGAGTGCTCCAAGGCTCATGCTTGGAGTGGAGTGGAGTGGAAGCTTCATGCTTGGAACTTTCCTGGACTCTGCCCCATTGTGTCTCTTCCCTTGCCTGGTTATAATCCGTATCCTTTCACTATAATAAACCATTACCATGAGCATCACAGCTTTCATTTTGTCTTGTGAGTCCTCCTAGTG
>NW_007840563.1:0-714 GCF_000696425.1 Galeopterus variegatus
TCAGACTGCATTATGAACCCTTTGTGGATGCTCCAAGTGGCCGCCCTCATAAGGTCAACAAAGGCCTCTGCCACCGGGGAAGTCCCCAGGAGCCAGCCAACCAAACCTGGGAGGTCATACAAGCCGCTTGGAGGTGTCTGTATCACATTTTTTAAAAAAATTGCTAACATCACTTTTTGAGGTTATTTTACTGAATCGATGTGGACTAGACCTGTTGTTCTTACAGCAAGGAGGATTATGTGCTGCCCTCAAAGAAGAGTGCTGCTGCTATGCCGACCACTCTGGAGTGGTCAAAGATTCCCTAGCTAAGCTTAGAGAAGGATTAGAAAAGTGTAAAAAAAAAAAAAAAGTGAGAAGCCAATAGTAATTGGTTCCAAAGCTGGCTTTCAAGTTCCCTGTGGCTCACCACCCTGCTGTCCTCCCTGCTGGGCTCTCTAGCCATTTTCATCTTGGGGCCTTATGCCATTTGCCAGGTTGTGTCCCTTATAAGGTGCAACACCACTTCTCTTGTAATGCTCACCCAGGTGGTAGAGGAGGTGGCCCATAATGAAAGCCCTGACAGCCCTTGGGTTTGGGTCAATATGGCCCTTTAAAAAATCAACGCCAATCTGTAAGTTTCCAACCCACCCCCGCTTGGCTGGATAGTCAATGATGGGTAAGATTTCCAGAAGGAAACAACCTAAGACAGGCACAGCCACCAGAGGGAATGGAGGC
>NW_007840564.1:0-714 GCF_000696425.1 Galeopterus variegatus
TGAAGCAAAGAAAGGAATTGATTTTCAAATAAATTACAAATGTATGAACTTGGAAACTATAAATATAACCCAACAATCAAAGCTGAACTACCTTAAAGTTCATTTACCCAAGAACTGCAAGACAAGGTCACTTCGAGGGTCTCACTACAAATGTATTTTGCAGTTCCCCCAATTCTGTTCACATTTGAGCTATTTTATGAATGTGTATTGAAGATTAACATATGATGGATGACATTTATCTAGTATTGGTGACATTGTAATCTGTGTCCATTTGATGACAAGGAAACCATGTTTCCAATACTAAAGAAAATTTACCCCTTGCTATTCTTAGCTAAAAACTCATAATCTGACAATGGTTAACTTTTTCTCTCTCTCCAGCTTTTCTGCAACTCTTGTCCTTGACCACTGGGGCCACCTACACCCCCAACCTTTAAAGGTGATAAAAAAAGTGGCAATGTTTTGCCACACCTGAAACTTCTTTACTAAAAGGTGCCTGTCCTACTCTGTAGAAATAGTTTAGCAGTTTATTTGTTAGAACAAAAGTTTAATTTCAGAATTTGATGACATATGTGAATTAGGTTATACGTATGCAAGGTGGGGTTGCAAAGATATGACCCAATAAAAGAAGCACTCAACACTTATGAATAGCATGCAAAGAGTCAGAGAGGGAGGAAGAGGTGTGGTGGTGATATGAGCTTTTCCTATGAAGATATT
>NW_007840565.1:0-714 GCF_000696425.1 Galeopterus variegatus
TGCCTTTTACCCCCCTGAGAAGCTATGTCTTTGGAAGTTTATTCATTTAAATCATGCTTACCAATTCAAACCATGTCTATGTTTTTAAATAGCGTGTCTGGCCCTTTTATTTGTGTCTGGCCCATTAAAAAACCCTTAATCTGCAACCTCTTTCCTATAATCCATACTTTTGTCTCTTCAGTTACTTATTTAGCATTTTCAGATTTATGATGAATTTAATCTTTCTGGATGAGATTCCCACTTTCCCTCGGTCCCTGTCACTGACATCCTCCATCTGTTGTCCCGCCATCTGTTGTCCATGTGTATTTTTCCTGGTGTGACTTTGTTCACCACATTCACCACAAAGCATTGTTGTGCAGTGGGGGTTGGATGCAGCATGCAAAACTGGGAATTTTTTTTTTTTCTGTTTTTAGTCACAGTTATTTTTTCAGTTTTAACATTCTTCGTTTTCAAAAAATGCAAATGGTTTGATTCTTCATTAGAATTTTCACAGTAGTGAAGTAATCTCTTATCCTTTATTAAGGAAAGTTTAGCAGATTAATTCTATAGACTTTTCATTTTCTTTCTTCAATATATTTTTAAGCTCATTTTTTTTTCAAGTGGTTACATACTAAAATTGTGTGGATAAATTAGATGTTCTCTATAACCCCTTTTGTACCCAATAAAAATGTAAATGTAACTGAACTATAGCAAACTATTAATGCATTTTATTAC
>NW_007840566.1:0-714 GCF_000696425.1 Galeopterus variegatus
TAACTGCTTTGAGGAATAATGGAGAAATTCAGGTGGGCATAAAAGTGACATATTGTAAGAACTTAAGCATTGGTTTTCAATGAGGTTTTGCATGGATTGTATCCGACATCATCCAGAGTGAGGAAGTATCCACTGACTGCCTGGGGCTAAGCCTAAGTAGCAAATCCATGTGGCTTTAAGACAAAAACAGTGACAGCCTAAACTGAAGATATTTCAGTTTCTTCTACAGCTTTCTTTGGAAGTGGACTAAATCACCAATGCTAGGATTGAGAGATCTACAAATTATCAGCCATTTTGCAGGGTGGATTGAGAGATCTACAAATTATGAGCCATTTTGCAGGGAGCTGAACAGCCTCAAGAAAGAGATACCAGGTTTCATGCTAATATGATAGGTGTGAGCTATGATGATAAAGGAAGTGTCACTAACATTTTAATCATATTTTGTGCAGCAGTGTATGCCAGTAGCCTGGAAAAACTAAAAATATGAAATTTGGAGATTTAGGAGCAAGTGTCTAGGTAGAAGGAAGAAGTTCAAAAGGAAGGGTATGTCTATGTCCCAAGGGTATGTTAGGAGTCTGGAATCTGTATAGAAAAGGTAACCAATTTTAGTGTTAGAGCCAGAAATGATTTAAAAACTTTTAAAAGCAGTATGTATAATGTTAGGATTAAAATTGCATGCAACAATGCCATATCTTTCTTAATTTGAAGTCTTCA
>NW_007840567.1:0-714 GCF_000696425.1 Galeopterus variegatus
ATTCCTATTTTCCAAGCACCATATTAAAGCAATTTGAATCAAATGGCATTGTGTATCCATAACATTTAACTCCTGGTCCCTTGCTACAGTCTTAACATTACCACCAACCAAAACTCTATTCTAATCTTTGTCTTGTCTCATTCACACAGCCTTCTTAATTATGTTCTTATGTTCAAATATAAATTAACTCCCATGACACCAGACTCCTAGACATCATTTTCTGTCAATGACTATGTAATTCATATGACAACTATAACATAAAGGTAGTAGGGTAAAGGGACCTATAAGATTGTGAGACATCTGAATTTTATTTAAAGTGTCAAAATAGTAGCTCTGAGTAGACTGTGAATGGTTTCATATGTTTATTAAAATCCTTAGAGTAAATACACATACATACACAAATAGATATAGCCCCAATGGCAATAGATAAATTGAAATGAAATATTAAAGAATATTAAAATAATCTAAATAAAGGCAAGAAAGGGAGGAACAGAGGGACAAGAAATGAAGGGGACAAACAAAAAACAAATTACAAATTGGATGACCTAAATCCAAGCATATCAAAGTTACATTAAATGTAAATGGTCTATGGGCCGGCCCGGTGGCGCACTGGAGAGTGCGCCGCTTGGGAGCGCGATCTCCATGTGGAGATCGGTTCCTGCTCACTGGCTGAGCGTGGTGCGGGCGCGACACCGAGGGTTGCGATCCCATTAC
>NW_007840568.1:0-714 GCF_000696425.1 Galeopterus variegatus
CCATCTGCAAACCCAAAGACAGCCCTCACGAGGAGCTGATCATGTTTGCATCCTGATCTTGAACTTCCCAGCCCCCAGAACTGTGAGAAATACATTAACGTTGTTTAAGCCACCCAGACTTTGATACTGTTGTTATAGCAGCCCAAACTGACTAAGACAAGATGACATTTAGGAAAGCCTTAGATTATTCTCTCTATTATTTCACTCTATCAGCTAACATTTTGATCGCTATCTGATTCCTATATGGAATTTATCACTGATTAAGAAAGGATTCTAATGATTACCCTTTGAAATCATAATAAAAGTATTCTCTCAAATAGGAAAAATATAAGAATAAAGGAAGGAAAGAATGGAAGAGAGAACAAAGAAAAGGAAGGAGGGAAAGAAGCAAAGCAATGAAAGAGTACAAGCTCTTTGCTTGTTGAGTTTATGCCTTTATCATTTTATCCCCCTTGGACCTCAATCTTTTATTGCACTGAGTTGTAAGTCTGAAACATATGATTTAAATTACAATTAAAATTTTCAGTTAGCTTAAAAATAAAGATGAAAGAATATGTCACAATGTTAATATTTTATTTTCCCAAAATTTAAACGTACTTGGTTTTAAAAATCAGATGATCCCCATCTATAAATGGATTCTCTTTTCCAAAACGGTTTCTATATAAAAACTTACTTAACTATCATGGTCTTTTATCAAGTTCTCCAAACCTTTTA
>NW_007840569.1:0-714 GCF_000696425.1 Galeopterus variegatus
AATGTTTGAGAAGAAGATCCTAGCTGTATCACTTACTAACTGTTTTCTTAGGCAAGTTACTTAAGCTCTACAAGTTTCAGTTTTCTCATCTATAAAATGGGAATAACTATAGTTCCAACCGGATATGGCTGTTGAGATGATGTAATGAGAAAATGCTAGTTTTCTTCCTTCTTTTATTTATTTATTTTTTCTGTCTCCTACTCTACTTTTCAGTCTTAGCATAAAGGACTTATCCTCGGAGGATCTTTCCTAGGCCCCTGACTAGGTAAGGATCCCCTCTCAAGCAGTCTCCTGTGATTTTTCTCTGGTGACTCCCATGGAAATTGTAATCAAACAATTAATATGTGTAATTGTCATTCTCAACTCTGCTGTTTAGACACCATGAGGGCAGGAACTTTGTGTTTTCTGCATTGCTATATCTTCAGCACTTTTCCTGAGCCTGGAGCGTAGCATACACTTTAAAATAGCATGTCACTGATTCCAAGACCACCTTCTTATATTTTAATATTTGAGAAATTAAGGTGAATCTTACAATGAATGGTATACTTGAATGGCTGCCAGGGGCAGTTGAAAGCAGAAATGCCTTAATCGATTTATTTTGCTTATCTTTTCCTTTGTATATAAACACAAGAATGTTACATTTTACAGATCTTTCTTAAAAAATAAGTATAAAAGAGTTTTTCAGTAAGTATAAAATAGAAATTCTAAGTGATC
>NW_007840570.1:0-714 GCF_000696425.1 Galeopterus variegatus
GAAGTATTATGGTTAAACAGACAAGAAATAACACTTAGCAAATAGTATGACACATTTCAATAGCCATTTTAATTTCATCAGAATTATTCCACCATTTCTCAGGATATTTGCAAAGAACTATTGAATAAATAGTCACAGCACTTCCTGAAATTGCATGCAGCTGGAAATCCTGCTGGCTCCAAAAATAAAATTTTTTCCCCTTGAATTGGATTTGTGGGCTGCTTTTTTGGAAATAATAGAATCCCTATTGTCCTCAGCATTGTTTCAAGAGTCATTAAGAATCACATTCCCATTTAGCAAGCTATGTGGAACCCTCTCATTTCCCACCTCTATGTATCTCTTCTCTATAATAAGTTTTAAATTAAAACCATAAAGCTACTCTGGCAGTTTAGATGAAGCAACGACAGCCATAAAACACCATTTGCTTCACTTCCTCCCCTAATTCCTCCTTAAGTGAAAGATGGGCACTATGGAGGAGTTGGTACTTTCATGGTGATATATGACTGGGAGCATCCTCTAACGCAATTGTTGACCCAACATAACACAAGAACTGTAATGGCGCCCCATGAAATGGAAGCATGACATAAATTGTACAGTCTTCTAACAGCCAGACCCAAGGACAACCAGGTTTAACTGGGGTGCTGTTTGTTCAGTAGTTATGAATGACAACTCTTCGGCAAAGCTGTGAAACGCACACACAGACACACTCTTACT
>NW_007840571.1:0-714 GCF_000696425.1 Galeopterus variegatus
TAGGTATCCCTTCAACATGATGATTTCCATTCCTTTGGGTATATACCTAGAAGTGAGATTGCTGGATCATATGGTAGTACTATCTATATTTGTTTCAGAAACTTCCATACTGTTTTCCATAATGGCTGTACTAGTTTAAAATCACACCAACAGTGTTAGGAGGGTTCCCCTTTCTCCACATCCTCACCAGCATTTGTTATTCTCGGTCTTTTAAATATTGGTCAGACTAATCGGGATGAGATGATACCTCAATGTGATTTTGATTTGCATTTTCCTGAAGATTAGTGATGTTGATCATTTTTCACGTATCTGTTGACAATTTGTATGATCCTTTGAAAAATGTCTATTCAGTTCCTTTGACCATTTTTTAATTGGATTATTTGATTTTTTTTTTTACTGTGAAGTGGAGTTCCTTATATATTCTGGATATTAATACCTTGTTGGTTGTATAGTTCGCAAATATTTTCTCCCTTTCCATAAGTTGTCTTTTTGCTCTGTTGATTGTCTCCTTTGCTGTGCAAAAGATTTTTGGTTTGATATAATCCCATTTGTTTATTTTTTTTTTTCTTTTGCTGCTTGTGCTTTGGGGGTCTTATTCATAAAGTCTTTGTCAAGTCATACTTTCTGAAGTGTTTCACCTATGTTTTCTTTTAGTAACTTTATGGTTTGGGGTCTTATACTTAAGTCTTTAATCCATTTTGAGTTGATTTTGGT
>NW_007840572.1:0-714 GCF_000696425.1 Galeopterus variegatus
TGGACAGATCATCTAGACAGAAAATTAAGAAAGAAACATTGGACTTAAACTGTACTATAGACTGAGCAGACCTTACAGATATTATTTACAGAACATTTCATCAAACAGGTACAGAATACACATTCTTTTTTTTAAAACACGAACATTTTTTATATTAATGGTTATGTTTTTATTGAGTACATTTTTACAGTTACCTTCAATTTATGTAAAAATGTGATTGGCTTTTCATTATGGTCATGATCTAAACTTTTCCATAAAATGAAATATATTTAAGTAAAAATGTGGGAATTACTTTTTTTGTTTGTTTTTTATTATTTATTTATTCATTCATTCATTCATTCATCCATTTATTTATTTATTCCAAATATTCATGAGATACAAAGCTGATTGTTCCACCTCCTGTCCATGATGTGGGGGGCAGATTTATACTGGGGGCATATCCATTACCAGAAATTACTTTTGTACCCTTTGTCCCCACCCAATTATCCCCCAAGGTCCCTCCCATGGCCCCTCTTCCCTCAACTCCAATTTATAGCCCTAGGAAAGTTCCCTTCCCCTGTTGGATCACGGCATGACTGTGGTCTTTCTTTCCTGCCTTCTTTTCTCTCTTAGCTCCCACATGAGTGAGCACATGTGGGATTTATCCCTCTGTTTTTTGCTTGTTTCACTCAACATAAGTTTCTCCAGGTTCATCTATGTTGTTCCAAATGGGAG
>NW_007840573.1:0-714 GCF_000696425.1 Galeopterus variegatus
AGAAAAAGAGACATTCCACAGAAATGTCAGGGAGTGGCCAGTGCTTGGGTGATCTATCCAAGTGAAAGAAAATGCAAATATGTGCTTTAGGAGTTTCCTTAAAACCAATGCAAATCTTTCTTCATGCAAAAGTATGCTTTCCCCATCAGACTGAAGATAGTCTTGATCTTGTTTCTGGAAAGCTTCCAAGGACAAAGGCTAAACTGTTATTAAACTCATAAGAAAGAAAGAGACCCTCAGAGCTGGGAAATGATTACTTCACATGGTTTCTTGTCCCTTGCCCTGAACTGTGCTCAAGCCAAACCCTGTCAGCTGTCCTGGGGTGGGGGTAGGGGTCTTCTCAGAGGGAAGATTCAGGTGGAACACAGAGGCAGTGTGGTGTGCTAACAAGAGCATTGCCTTGGATCGAATGTCCCCCTATTGTAACTGTTGAGGGTAGGAAGTCCTATGATGGTAATTGAAAGGTAGGGCCTTGAAGAAGTGATCAGATTGTGAAGACCACACCATAGTAAATGGGATAATCCATTCGATGGTGTAATGGCAGTCATGGGTGAGGCTCTGAGGGCTTTAACAGGAGAGCTCTTGCTGTGCTCCACTGTTCTGCCATGTGAGACCTCTGTGCCACTGTTACCACCACCAAGGCCTTCACCAGATATGTTTGGACTTTGGACTTCCCAGCCTCCAAAACAGTAGGCAATAAATTTCATTTTCTTA
>NW_007840574.1:0-714 GCF_000696425.1 Galeopterus variegatus
ATTATTATTGTCTTAGTGTTCAAAATTATTTAAAGAGAGCTTTAAAAATTATATGTAATAACTACACACTGAAAATAATTTAAATAAGGTATTTTAGTATATTTTAATATTCCTAAGTTTTTTCTCATAATGTTAGATCAGTAGTTTGTGTGGTTATGTTAGTTATGTCTCTCTCTATATGCATTAATACTCATCATGGTATTAGTCTAAATAAGATCATAATAATCTTCCCAATATTGAGCACAGATACATTCAGCCTGTAAAATTCAATGTATTAATGAAACTTTCTTCCAAAGTTTGAAAAAATAAAACCTAAGTTTGCATTCTCAATTTGGAATTTCTCTTAAGAAACACATTACCTCTCCTAAGAAATATATATCGATAGATATAGATCTCTCCACAATGAGTTAACACCTCTCATTTATTAGTATGGCTAAAGTAATAACAAAAAGAATTATGCTATGTATATGTTGTGATTATATATATATTTATGATATATATTACTTTGATATATATTTATTTATATAATATATATCTATGTCTTGATAAAGGTTTGAGCTATACAGGTGTATGTTCTTGTTAACACTCATTTAAAAAGTACCTTAAAACTTGTGCTTTTCTTTGTAAATTTTACCTCAAATTAAATATATATATATATAGGGCCGGCCCGGTGGCGCACTGCTACAGTGCGCCGCTTGGGAGCGTGGTGGCGCT
>NW_007840575.1:0-714 GCF_000696425.1 Galeopterus variegatus
AAAATAAAAATGAGGATTAGCTTGGCATAGACACCTGTATGTCTCCTAACTCTCCCCATCAGCCCCAAAATCAGGCTCTCAGTCCAGGAAGATAACCATTCCAGTGAAGGGAGCATATGTTAAATCACCTACCGTATTAGTCCGTTTCTGTTGCTTATAACAGAAATACCTGAACTGGGTAATTTATAAGAAAATTAAATTTATTGCTTACAGCTTCAGAAGCTGGGAAGTTCAATGTCCAGAGAACACTACTGGAGAGGGTCTTCTTTGGTCGTGGCTTTACAGCAACACAGGGGTCTCACATGGCAGAAAATGGTGGAGTAGAGAAAGAGAGATAGCTCCTCATGTGCTCTCCTTTTAAAACCCTTCAGAACCACACTCACAACCACCATTATTAATCCACTCACTGGCATGGTCCTACAATCTAATCACCTCTTCAAGGCCCCACCTTTCAATTACCATAATAGGATTTCCCACCCTCAACAGTTACGGTGAGGATTTAAGCTTCAGGGAGCTAAAGGTGAATGAATCAATTCACACACATACATACACACAGGTTGCAGGGGGCATCCAGTCTACAGCACCTACTAAAGCAATCACACAGGGATTTCTTCCCAGTCTGTAGAGCATAGAATCATGTTAAGCACTCAGACTTAGAGTCTAAGACCCAGCCTTGACTACTAATTCTTAATACTGCTCCCTCCATCTTCTTTG
>NW_007840576.1:0-714 GCF_000696425.1 Galeopterus variegatus
ATGAATGAGTGCAGGAAGGCCAGCAGAAAAAGCGGTCAGCTGAGCCCATCCAACTGCCAACCCACAGAATCATTGTGAGGGAAATAAATGATTGCTGCTCTATGCCATTAAGCTTTGAGGTGGTTTGTGACATAGCAAAAACTAACCGATGCACTTTTTAGCTGTGCAACCTTGAGCAAGTCAGTCTCTCTGAACTTTTATTGTTTTACCTGTAAAATGGGAATATTTATCTTGTGAGTGAGGATTAGGCAGCTGGCATTGTAAACACTCAGGAAAACACATGGCCCATATCTTCTGTAACTTTCTGGTGTACTCATCAGGACCATTCTTGCCTCTTTTGTGCTCTGTCCTTCCTCAAACTTCCTGACTTCAGCTCTCGCCCGCAGTGGGTCAGTCCTGGACCCCGTTTCCATGGGAGGCTCCCAGCATCTGCCAGGAGCTAGATTGCCCATTCTCACTTCAGTTCCTCGTGGCCTCTCTCCGCAGTCTCCGTGTGTGAGCTCCTCCATGTCCGTGGCTTTATGATCACGCAGGGAAGACTGGACTCCCCAGCAGTAGCACGACTTCCATCTGTCTTGAATTTCCAGCTGTTTGTCTAACATCACCACTTGATGATCAGGGAACATCTAAACACGACAACCTAACTGTGCTATTTCATCTCCTTTTGGTTACTCTCTTATCTAAACTATTTTTCTCATTCTCAGAAAAAAAAAA
>NW_007840577.1:0-714 GCF_000696425.1 Galeopterus variegatus
ATATTAATTCTTCCATGAAAATGGGATGCTCAAACATTTTTTGTGTGTTATTTTCAATTTCAATTTCTTCAGCAGTGCTTGATAGTATTACTTGTAGAGATCTTTCACCTTCTTGGTTAATTTAATTCCTATTTTTTTTATATATTGTAAATGAAATTGCTTTCTTGAATTTTGTCTTGAATTTTATCTTGCTTGTTATTGGTGTATAGAAATGCTACTGATGTTTGATTGCTGGTTTTGTATTCTGTAACTTTACTGAATTTGTTTGCCAGTTCGAAGAGTTTTTTTGGTGGAGCTTTTAGAGTTCTTTATATATAAGATAAAGTCATCTGCATATAGGGACAATTGAACTTTCTCCTTTCCAATTTGAATTCCCTTTATTTCTTTCTCTTGCCTAGTTGCTCTGGCTAGGGCTTCCAGTACTATGTTGAATAAAAGTGAAGAGAGTGGGCATCTTGTCTTGTTTCAATTCTTAGAGGAAAATCTTGCAGATTTTCTCCACTCAGTATGATATTTGCTGTAGGTTCGTCATATATGCTCTTTATTTTGTTGAGGCACATTCCTTCTGCACCTAATTTATTGAGGGTTTTTATCATAAAGTGTTGATGACTTTTATCAAATACTTTTTTGGCATCGATTAAGATGATCGTGTGGTTTTTATCCTCCATTTTGTTGATGTGCTGTATCATATTTACTGATTTGCATATGATGAAC
>NW_007840578.1:0-714 GCF_000696425.1 Galeopterus variegatus
AAAAAAACATTTGTTTTGCTTTTTCTTTACAAGATGCACTCCAAGATAACCAATAGATGGTGAGGGAAAGTTTTTATTTATAGATCTCCAGCAAATAAATCAGTAGAAGTGATAAAATTAGAAAATCACCATTTTCCAACATGTAATGAATCTCTGCAATTATCACACATAGCTGTTAAAACCAGGAAGGGAGTGGGTAAGGAGAGTTTCATAATGAAGGAATCAGGCTTACGTGCTCAGAACTCCTCAATAGAGCTAATCACTAAAAGTGGAAAAACTATTTACTATGTGTCTCAAAATATGATGATTGCAACAGGAACTGCATATAATATCACCTACAAAGTATCCTCACCTAAAATAATAACCTGAATGTAATTAAGCTTCCAGATTTAAGGGAAATATAAGGAATGGAGGAATAAATTAAGTAACACTATGATGAAGCAATCAGCCAAATGTAGAACGGGAGAGTCCTACAGAAAAACAATGACTCAATTTCTCCAACAAATCAATGGCATATAGAAGGCGGTGGTGGTGGTGGGAGAGAATTGTTCTAGAATGAAAGAGTTTTAAGAAACATAATAACTGAATGAATAACAACATGAGGAACTAGTTGTATGTTATTCAACCAAACCATTTATAAAAATCACATTTGAGTCAATAAGGGAAATTCAAATATGGCCTATATCAACAATGTTAAGAAATTGTAGAATTTTT
>NW_007840579.1:0-714 GCF_000696425.1 Galeopterus variegatus
TGGGAAGAGGTCAGCACCACAAGCTCTGGAGTCACAGCTGTCTGGGATTAAATTCCTGCTCTGCCTCTTATCTCTGTGTGACCTTGGACAGCCTAATTAACATCTCTAAATATCAGTTGCTTCAACTGTGAAATAGATATGATGGCAGTCTGTCGTACAGAATTGGGAAAAATCAGTAAGATCAATACATGTTAAATGCTTAGTGTGGCTCCTGACGCTACACAGTACACGTCACTATTTGTAACCCAAGCTAGAAATGGTAGCATCGTCCTTAATGTCTCTTCTTTCCCTCACCTGAAGCCATCAGTGCTGTTGATTTTCCCTCAAAAGTCTCTTTCCTCCTCATCACTGCCTGTGCACCAGAGTTTACATTGAATCCGTTACTCGGAGAGGTTCATCGTCCCCTGAAATTTTATGTATGTTTTTTGACGTATGTGCATTTTTCCCAGGGAAAGTGCTTTTAGCCTTTATCATTGGCGTTCACTTAAGTCTGTAACCCACAAAAGGTTAATAATTACTGGCTTAGACCCTTCCCTCCTGCCTGCATTCAGTAGTGTATAAACTGACTGACATTACTACCCTAGTCTCTCTGCCTCTAATCTGCTCTTCACACTGTTACCCAGTTAACTTAAAAAAAAAAAAGTTTTTTTTTCTTTTTCTTTTTGTCTTTTTTCGTGTCCGGCAACGGACCGCAACCCTCAGTGTCGCGCCCGT
>NW_007840580.1:0-714 GCF_000696425.1 Galeopterus variegatus
CGTCTATGTGAGTCCTTGACCCTGGCGCTCTTTCCTGCTGCAGCAGAGTGTCCTGGCCCCCGGCCTTGGTATGCTCCCTACCCGTGTGATGGCCTTTTAGCCTGGCCTGGAATGCCACTATCCCACAATGGCAGCTGAGACTCTGGAGGCTCCCAACAACAGGAGTCTCATTGCAGAAAATTCCTCTTGAGGGTTTGGTTACCGTCTCTACCTAGAGGTTTTTCCTTACCACATTAGTACAGGGATTTTAATGGCAGAGCATAGGTGATAGATGTTAGCATCACAGAGATGACCTAGTCAGAAATCCACATGTTGTCAAAAAGAAAGCTGAGGGACTGAGAGAAAGCACATTCTTCTCTTTGCACAGGCACATCACACAGGGGACAACATAACGATGCAGAGGGAAAAGCCCTCTCTTGGCTGGCTCCAGTATTTCTCTTTCGGAGAGAAGAGCGCTGCACAGGCTCTAGGAGGGTCATCAAGCAGGAACAACCACTCGAGTCCACTTTTAAGCTAGAGCATAGCCTTGACGAAAGAGAACACCAGGGTCAATCAGGTGGGGGTGGGGCTCTGGGGGATCCCTCCTTAGAGTTTATAAAGTGCTTTCATAAACCTTAGCTCATTTGATCCTGCAACCCCATAATAAATTCTTGTAGCAGGCATTTTACAAATATCTTGCTATTTTGTGAATTAAATTTACTGAGGTAGGAGATG
>NW_007840581.1:0-714 GCF_000696425.1 Galeopterus variegatus
AGGGCTGCCATAACAAGGTACCACAGACTAGATGGCTTAAACAACAGAAATTTATCTCAAAGTTCAAGAGGCTCGATGTCTAAGATCAAGATGTCAGCAGGATTGGTTTTTTTCTTTCCTTTTTTTTTTGTGGCTGGCCTATATGGGGATCCGTGGATTGACTTCTTTTTGAAGATTCTCTTCTTGGCTTGTACATGGGCTGGACTTCTTTTCTCTGTGTCTTTACACGGTCTTCCTTCTGTGTGCATGTCTGTGTCCTAATCTCCTCCTCTTATAAGAATACCAGTCAAATTGGATTAAGACACAACTATTAACCTCATTTAACTTTAATTATTCCTTAAAAACTGTGTCTCCAAATGCCATCACATTCTTTTGTGACTCAACATTGTGAGTATGTTGAATTTATGTATTCCAGAGTTTTCTTTGCCATACTCAGCAATGCTTTATATAGAACATTTTAGGACAGATGATGGTTTGCACATTGTATAGTAATCATTATAAAATATTGCCTTTTATCTTTTTTCTGTTGTCTTGGGTTTCAGCTCATCTTAATAATATTGCTACCAATGCCTTTTTCTTACCTTTATATTCATATGCCTGGTGTTTTATCCATTATATGATATTCAGTGATGTCACACCATTTTTAATTTCTGAACAATAGAATATTGCTGATTTTTAAAAATTCAGTTTGAAAGTTTATTTGTTCATTTGTTT
>NW_007840582.1:0-714 GCF_000696425.1 Galeopterus variegatus
AAGAGGTCTTGATTTGCATCTCCCTGATGATTAGCGATGTTGACCATTTTTTCATAAACCTCTTGGCCATTTATATGTCTTCCTTTGAGAAATGTCTATTCAACTCCTTTGCCCATTTTTTAATTGGTCTATTTGTTTTTTTTGCTGTAAAGTAGTCTGAGCTCTTTGTATATTCTGGATATTAATCCCTAGTCAGATGCATAGTTTGCAAATATTTTCTCCCATTCTGTAAGATGTCTTTTCACTCTATTTATTGTTTCCTTTGTTGTGCAGAAACTTTTTAGTTTGATATAATCCCACTTGTTTATTTTTTCTTTTAAAAGTGAAGTCCTGAGTTATCTTTTATAAATGCAGTAACTTTTAATATTTGTTAATTACCTAAGTGTTTACAAAGATCTAAACTTTAAAAGTTTGATGGGAAATCAGTGGCTCAAAGATATTCGAAGACTTGTTGAAATCATGCAATATGATTAAACAATGAGTACTAATGTCTAAGCGTTCTATCTTCTGTCTATGAACTTTCCTCTGGGGTCATTCAAAACACCTGATTTATTCATCTTTGCCTCTTCAGCATCCAGGAAAGTAGCCACACACAATAAGCACCTACTAGATATTGTCAAATGAAGTTTAATAGTAATAATTGTTTAAAAAATTATTGTTAAAATCCAAACTGGAATCTAGTTCACAGAAGGTCAAATGGCTAATAAATATGAA
>NW_007840583.1:0-714 GCF_000696425.1 Galeopterus variegatus
AAAAACAATTTTAAATTGTACTTCATGAAAGTGAAAAGCTCCTGTGCTTCAAAGATACCACAAAGCAAGTGGAAAAACAACACACAGAATGGGAGAAAAAATTTGCAAATGACAAATCTAATAAGCTACTTGGATCTAGAATATATAATGGACTCTTACAACTCCATAATGAAAAGACAAATAATCCAATTTAAAAATGGGCAAAGCAGTTGAATAGACATTTCTACAAGAAGGTATGCAAATGGCCAGCAGGCACACTAAAAGATGATCAACGTTATTAGCCTCTGCTGAAATCAAAACCGCAATGAGTTACCACCCTACACACTCTAGGACAGCTAAAATTAAAAGAAGTGAACAGATAAGAAGCGTTAGCGAGGCTGGGGAGAAACTGGAACTCTCCTACACTGCTGGCAAAATGGTGCAGTCACTTTGGGAGGCAGGTTAGCAGTTTCTTACAAGATTGTAACTAGAGTTACCATGTGGCTCAGCAACTCCACTCCCAGGTGTATACCCAGGAGTATATGATGAAAACATGTTCACACCAACACTAGTATACAAATGTTCATTGAAGCCTTATTCCTAATAGCAAGCACAACGGAAACACCCTAAATGCTCATCAACTGATAAATGAAAAAACAAAATATAGCATATCTATACACCGGAATGTTATTCAGCAATAAAAAGGAATTGTCTTAGCCTATTTAGGCTGCTGTA
>NW_007840584.1:0-714 GCF_000696425.1 Galeopterus variegatus
TTTTTTTATTAGTTTATAACAGTTTGTATTATAGCAAAGTAAAAGAGATCTAGTAATTGATTGTACCTTAATGTCACTTAACAATTTGTTTCCTACAGAAACTATTTCTTGAGGTATTATTGCCAAAAAGACATTGGCCTTCATAGAAGATAGCCAGATATGATTACTACAATTGTTTTGCAGGGTATGTTCCTTGGACCATAAAGTGTAATTTCCTGAATCTGTAAAAATGTGCTTTGATTTTGGTCTTGCATAGTAAGAGATGGCATATTGGTGTTCTTTCACTTTACAGTAGTCAATAGATTTTTTATTTTCTTTTCACCTGCTAAGCTTTTTCAAGGACTGAGAATAACTCAATAGCAAAGACGTGTTTTAGATGTTATCACTGGAAATGTTTCTTCAGATGTCACCCAATATTCAAAGGGCAGGAAGACCTTAACCTTGCTATATTGCAGACAGTATTTATAATTGCTTTTAAAACGGTAGTGTCATTGGCAAAGTGTAACATTGTAACTTACGGCCATGCTTCAAAATGGCAAGGTAACTATGATCTTGTAACTAAATTCTATAGGGAAGTACCCAGGGAGCTTTGACTAGAGATGGAGTTTCCAGAAACTTGAAAAGATTACTTAGCCCTTTTTGGTCGGGCCTCCAAAACTAATGCCACCTTAAGTGACATTACAAGTGGCACCATTATGGGCCCACAAGGGCGTA
>NW_007840585.1:0-714 GCF_000696425.1 Galeopterus variegatus
TTTCCATTGAAATTATTGGTAATTATATATTTGACTTTGAAAATTTACTTTTAGAGGAGTATTTTGGGAAAAAAATTAAATCTTGAAAAGTGAGGGCAACATTGTAAATAAATGTGAGGAATTAAGATTATGACCTTACTTTTTAAACCCACAACATCCTACGTCACTGGGGACTATTTCCCAAACTGAGTTCTAAGAAACAATAATGGGCCATTGTTTGTATGGAAAACATTAGTTGAAACTAAGTTAAGTGAGTTGCTATTGCAGCATTTCTCATAACATATAATTCCCAAGAAGACATCGTGTAGAGCATTTCTCCAAAATATTTATCTTGCACTAATGTTTTCTGGTTACAAATGCTTGAGAAATTTGAATTTTACTTTGTTGATAATATGAGACATTTAAGGATGTAATCAATATGCAATAGTGCAAACAGTACACTCTTACAAGTCAGAAGACCTGGGTCCAAATGCAGACTCAGAAGTTTATTATTAGATGAATGATTTAATGTCTCTGTTCCTAGTGTCTTCATCTATAACATCAAAACAATAACTACAAGAATATCTGTTCCACAGGTGTGTGTATGCAAAAGCAAAAGTCTATGCAAATGAGTTAATAAGGTTAAGGAAGCATCCAGATTTTTCCAGTTCTCTTAGTCTTTACCTCAACCAACTCAGTACAGGGTCAGTAAACATTTCATTAAATTTTGCAATC
>NW_007840586.1:0-714 GCF_000696425.1 Galeopterus variegatus
TTTTCTTCTGGTCTTCACACTGAGAACCTGGTGAGGATACTGGAGGTAAAACCAGTGAAAGATGGGCCACATAAAGGTTTTCACTCTCAAGCTATCCACACTGAGCCTTTAGCAATTCGTGAATTAAAATTTAAGTGTTTCTACTGGGCTTGGCACTAGTAATGGGAATCTGCTTTGGGGAATCTGCTTTGGGGCTTCTGCTTCTGATAACCTGTGATTCTCTGTGTTCACCTGCCTGTCTCTTCAGTTTCAGTGGTTTGCCCTGTGGTTTCAATTCTCTGGTAGCTCTAGAAAGAGTTGTTGATTTTTAGTTTGCTCATCTTTTTACTTTTTGTGAGGATTGGAGTGACAACTTCCAAGCTCTTTAACAAATTGGACTGGAAACTGGGAGTACAATCAACATAATATACAAGTATCTTGCTACCAATTCCTTTCATAGATTGTCAGTTGTCTCTTAGATTTGTCAACTGCAGTTATTTACTATGTCACTTTTTAATTTCTTCATTGTAAAAATGTATGCTTCATTTGACTTCTTCCCTGAAAGCTATATTTCTGGATAATCAGTCAATTTGGCTAACATTTAACCAATCTATTCTTTATCATTGCATTTAGGGACTGTGTACAGAATAATTTTCTCACTGATGCTGGTGTTCATTGATCTATTTGGGAGTTTTATTCTGACCCCTGCTATGTGTAAGGTATTGAGTTCAACAC
>NW_007840587.1:0-714 GCF_000696425.1 Galeopterus variegatus
TAAGCTATATACTTATGGTTTGCCAACTTTTTATTTGTATGTTATATATCAGTAAAAAAAACCCAAAACAACAGATAAATGCTCACAAGGATACACTGTAGTGAAATTGAAGAATAATGAAGACAGAGAAAAAAAATCCCCAAATCCAGATTTCAAGGAACAAAACCAGAGGAAAAGACATTACTTGCAAAGGAGCAATGTTTAGACCTAGAGCGGACATTACAGCAACAATAAGAGAAATGGAAGCTAGAACACAGGAGAATAATATCTTCAAAGTGCTGAGAGAAATTAACTGATAACCTGGAGTTGTGTGCCTACGCTTTTGAAGAACAAAGGCAAAATTACTAACAACAGATTTTAGAAAAGGAACTTCTGAAATTTAAAGAAGAAGAAAAATAATCCTAAAAGAAACCACTGAGATGCGAGTAGTGAACAAACAAATTGGTAAACATGTATATAAATTGTAAACTCTCTGTATAAAATATAATAATTTCTAACTTATGGATAAGAAGACAGGACAGAACTAAAATAGTGGACAACAATAGCATATAAATAGGGAAGGTGTAATCAGGATTAAAGTGTTCTAAAGCCCTTTTTAATGAGCGTTAAGATAGTGATTAAATTTAGTCTTTAGTTAAATATGCATGGTAAAATTTTAAGAGTAACAGCTGAAAAAAGAAATGCAGTAGAATGTATAATTTATAAACCAGTAGT
>NW_007840588.1:0-714 GCF_000696425.1 Galeopterus variegatus
CTATGGAACAGAATAGAAAGCCCAGAAGTAAACCATTACATACATGATCAAATGATTTTTGGCAAGGGTGCCAAAACCATTCAATGAACAAGAGACAGTTTTTTCAAAAAATGGTGGTGGGGAAACTAGATATCTACAAGAAAGAGAAAGAAATTGCACCCTTACCTTATACTATATATAAAAATTAACTGAAAATGAATTAAAATCCTAAAGCTATACCTACTACAAGAAAACACAGGGAAAAGCTTCATGCACGGTCAATAAAAGAAAATATAGATATGTTGGATTTCATCAAAAATACTTTTGTGCATCTCCATTTTGGGGGAGGAAAAATTTGCAAGTCATATATCTGATAAGGGATTATTATCTAGAATACTTAAAGAATTCATATGACTGAACAACAGAAAAAGCCAAACAACCCAATTAAAAAAATGGGCACATGACTTGAGTAGTCATCTCTCCAAAGAAGACATACAAATTGCCAATAACCACATGAAAAAGTGTTCAACATCACTAATCATGTAGAGAAATGCAAATAAAAAGTACAATAAGATACCACTTCACACCCAGTTGGTAGACTATTATCAATAAAGCAACTGTATTATTATAATATAATAATATTAACATAATATTTTCAGAAAATGGGCCGGCCTGGTGGCGCACTGCTACAGTGCGCCGGTTGGGAGCGTGGTGGCGCTCCCGCCGAGGGTTCGG
>NW_007840589.1:0-714 GCF_000696425.1 Galeopterus variegatus
CGGGAGCGCCACCGCGCTTCCCAAGCGGCGCACTATCCAGTGCGCCACCGGGCTGGCCCCCTCATATTGTTTTGATTCTTAGAGACGCACGTTGAGGAGAACCCCTTACCTGAGAATAGGTATCAGTTAGTGCTTAGAAATCTTCTCAAAAGACAGTTCTCTACAGGAAGTACCTTCACCTAAGGCGTTTCTCCAGGATCCCAGGAAGGGCACCCCAGGACACACGTCAGTAGTTGCGGCTTCTTCTCATTGTGTTGTAAATGGGGTCTTAGTCTGTCCTACTCCAGGGCACAGCAGTTGCAGCAGGTGCTGGGGGGTGTGCCCTGAGCAGCGCGGGACACCCAGGCCTCTGCAGCCCTGAGGCCGGGAGGCCCAGTGAGCTCCAGTCTCGTGACCACCCCGTTAATTCTCTATCTGCACAGCGAAGGTGATGGTCTCTGGCACACAGGTCACACAGCAAGGCTGAGAAAAACGTCTATAGAAGATTATTCCAACCTTTCTGCACAGGAGGCAGGATTTTCGTGGCTTTCCTTACTGGGATCCTCCCAGGGGCGCGTCCCCGAGAGGCTCTGCACCCCAGGCAGCACAGACCTTCCTTGCGCAGCTCCGATGCCCCGACCTCCAATTTGACCTTTTTCTGCTCCCTCGACCACGCCATTGGCCTCACCGCCTGCAAGGCCCTGTCACCTCGGCAGCCGGCGGCGGCGAGGGGCT
>NW_007840590.1:0-714 GCF_000696425.1 Galeopterus variegatus
CCTTCTCCAGCAACCGGAGAGACAGTCAGTTAGGGCAAGAGAGGGTGGATGGCTTCCCCATCATGCAGCGGGTGCTGGTAGTGCAGGCTCTGCACCTCCATCTCTAGTCTTCTGTCCTACTGTTGGGGTCTGAAAAGTAGATTTTTAGCTAAGCCCGTTGTTTGTGTAACCTTGCAGCTGGAATGTACTTGTTTGCAGAAGACTCCTGAGAGTTGGTTTAGTGGTTAATTAGTTGTCTGTATCTTTGGCTTCTGTAACCCGCTGCCTGCTTGTTTGAGCCACCTGAATTCAGAGAACTGCTTGCCCAAGATATATGTTTACAAATTGAAACTTACAGAACCCACCTAACCTCACTTCCTGCTTCTGTAGAGCTGCTTGATTAAGCCCCCTGGGGGTTTGTGTGACTCTGCCTGAATACAGGCAGGGCCAATGAAAAGCTTGCATGCCTGCTCAAGAAAAGTATAAACCACAACTCTCCCTGCACTCAAGGTCCCAGGATTTTGGAACATGAGTTCACCTGGGTCACGCTAGTGTAATAAATTTTCTGGCTCTCCAACCTTCCGAGTGTCTAAAGTTTTCCTTGCCAAATTCTTTCCATAACACTGCACTACCCTCCTCACGCAACCCCAAGTCACAGCGGGGGAGCTGGAGCCCCACCCAGTGAGAGGCTGCTTCATTTGAAACAGATGTGAGCTTTTATAGTTCTTTCTACTG
>NW_007840591.1:0-714 GCF_000696425.1 Galeopterus variegatus
TAAGATATAAAGCAAAAACTTAGCACTTTTCTAGTGTATGCTGAACTTTTAAAGTATCAACCTATTTTTTGTCCCTTTTGTTCCAATTACAGAGAATGCTGATACTTTATAAATGAAGGAGCAAGGCCATATTATGTTTAAAAACTGTATTTTAATCAGAATTCTATACTTAATATTCTCAAAGATATATTCACATGCTTACAAGAAAATTTTTACCTTACAAAGTGATTGATTAATAGATATTTAAGTTTATATTTACTTTTATAAATAGTGTGGAATAAGGTAAATAAAATTATTTTAAAATGAAAGTTAGGAAAATATAAATCTAAGCATAGAATCTTTAATTACAAATGATTATTATTATCATACCTGTAATTCTTTAGTTGCACCAAATTTAACAAAGATATATTATTTGGAAATGGGTGGACCTAAGAAAGAAAGTCAACCCTTAAATTGGGGTCAACCACTTCAGCCCATGGGCCAAACCTGGCTCACTTCCTGTTTTTGCATATAAAGTTTTATTGAAACACAACCACGGCTGTTCATTTAGGTATGGTGTATGACTGATTTCCCACTTGATGGCAGAGCCGAGTAATTGCAGCAGAAAATATGTAACCCAAAAAGACTAAATAGTTATCATTTGGCCCTTAACAGAAAAAGTCCGTCTACTCTTTCTCTAGCCCCCCAGGCTGCGCCCTGTTCTCACAACACATC
>NW_007840592.1:0-714 GCF_000696425.1 Galeopterus variegatus
TTTTTTTTTTTTTTTTTGTCATTTAAAATTTTTTTCTCATTGGAATCCAGTTAAGAACAGTACTTTGAATCTTTAATTCAGTTTTAGTACTTGCCTATCTCACTACAATACATTTAAATTTATGCAAGTATAGGGAAACAAGTATTGGATTTAAAGCCAGAACATGTGGCTATAAGTTCCAAATTTACTTCTTACTGTTTTTAAGATTTTAGGAAAGTGATTTTAACTTCTTTGGGTCCAAGTCCCTTCTCTCTGTGTTAAGGAAAACATCTGCCTCCCTTACTTTGTAGGTTGTTGAAAGACAGGATAAATGTTGGGAAATTACCACTGGTAGATTTTACAGCTCTCTATGCATGTGTAGGCAAGCACTGGCGGTTGTGTGACTTTTCTAGTTCATATAAGTTTAACCAAACAACTCTTATCTTCCAACCTGCTTGGTTTCTTGACCATATTGAGCGACTGGTTTTTGTTCCCTCCAGAACAGCTTCTGTCCAACTGGTGGTGGTTATCTGGACCAGGTGTAGTGAAGAGATTTCATTCATTCGTGCATTCAACTCTCATTTAACAGGCACCTACCATGCGCTAGGCACTGTTCTAGGTACAGAAGTTTCAGCATCAGATAAAAATCAATCCATCTTCTACTCTCATAGAGCATATAATCCTGAGGATGTATGTACGTATG
Organism: Galeopterus variegatus; assembly: GCF_000696425.1. NCBI lineage: Eukaryota > Metazoa > Chordata > Mammalia > Dermoptera > Cynocephalidae > Galeopterus > Galeopterus variegatus. The sequence goes on from NW_007840592.1 coordinate 683, forward strand.
TAAAATTGTAGCTGTGATAAGTGCTAGAGTTA
>NW_007840593.1:0-714 GCF_000696425.1 Galeopterus variegatus
AGAGGAGATAAAGAGACATGACTATGAAACTTAGTATGTGACCCTTGATTCTATTCTGGTTCGAAACAAAAAGGTATTAAGTATTCTTAATAGAATAACACTATTCTAGTGTTATTAGTAATAGTAATAGAATATTACTATTCTTAATAGTAAACATCATATTTAGATGTTTACTTCATATTAGAAAATTTTATTTCATCAATGTGGAATTTCCCAAGTGTAATGATTATATTATTCTTATGTAGGAGCATGTCTTTGTTCTTAAGAGACACATGCTGAAGTATTTAGGCTCAAGTGCCATGATATCTACAACTAAGTCTAAAGCTTGATAAAAATGAGTACAGAGAGAGAGAATGTGGAAAAAGGTTAATAACTAGTGGATCTATAATAGGTGAAGCATTTACAAGGGCACGATGAGCTTATTCCTTCAATTTTTTCCAAGGCTAATTTTCAAAATAAAAAGCAGGAAAGAAAATGATGAAGAAAGCCTCGTATTGGCAAGACATGGGACACAAAATTCTCATATACAGCTGGTGGGAATGTAAGTTGGTGGATCCTGACTGTAAGGAAGTTAGAAAGTATGAAAGTGTAAACTGAGCATACACTGTGACCCAGACACTTCACTTTTAGGTTAGCTTAAAGAGAGAACTCACTAATGTGCAAAGATGTATATGCCCTAAAGTTCCATTACAACCTAATTTTTTTTTTTTTTTT
>NW_007840594.1:0-714 GCF_000696425.1 Galeopterus variegatus
GGATTTAAGTGGTCTAGGGTGGGTCTGGGAGTTAGTATTTTTAAAACCCTCCTAGTGTTTCTATGCTGCGAAGCCAAGATCGAGAACTACTGCCAAAATTACCTGGCATGTTTAATCGGTCCTGACCGATATTTCGCCTGATATTCCGGATCACTTGGTGCTTGGTTGGTGACTCCTAACTGAGCCACACTGTATCTCAGGATTTCAGAAGCATTGGGAAAGCTAATGGAGATGGAGGATTCAAAGATGGGCAAGAAACCCAACATGTAGCCTAAAAACAAGTCCCTAAAGCAGTAGTGGACAAGCAGTAATGATAAAATGGTAAGTCTGGGATTGGAAGAAATAGGGGAGCCATAGAGCACTGAGGAAAGACACTGAATCTAACTTAGGCAGACCAGGGAAGGCTTCCTGGAAGAGGTGAAATGAAATAATGGGCAGGTATGAGCCAGGCAAAGACTGGCGAACATGAGAAACAACGTCAGTGTGGAGGGAAAGCAGCAATTTGGTGCTTCTGGGGGACGTACATTTAGAAGGAAGAGAACAAAAGCCAAGGCAGGGTCTGGGTCAAAGAGGCTCTGGTGTGGGCAGAGCTTGGACTTTCTTCCGTAAATTGGGGAAGCCTTAAACTATTCTAAGCAGAAAACATAGGCAATGTGTTCTATAGATCACTCTGTTTTGTTTTCAGCAATTGAAAAGTGATCACTGCATTGCAAT
>NW_007840595.1:0-714 GCF_000696425.1 Galeopterus variegatus
TAACAGGTCTGAGGGGATATCTAACTATAGTTTTAATTTGCATTTACCTTATGATTAGTGAGACTTGATCAGAATACTGTCTTGTCTCAAGCCAAAAATGTCCCGACCAGCGGGATATTCAACGCAGACCCTGGAGGGGGGAGTGGGAATTGGATGGGACAATTAGTGATATTGAACATATTTTTCATAGACTTGTTGGCCATTTATATGTCTTTTTTTGAGAAATGTCAATTCAGGTCCTTTGCCCAATTTTAAAACGAGTTATTTGTTTCCTTGCTTTTAAGTTGTTTGAGTTTCTTATATATGTTGGATATTAGCCCCTTATCAGATGTATGGTTTGCTAATATATTCTCTCATTCTGTAAGTTGTCTCTTCACTCTTTTATTTCCTTTTCCGTACAGAAGCTTTTTAGTTTGATGTAACCCCATTTGTCTATTTTTGCCTTTGTGGCCTATGCTTTGGGGGTCATTCAAAAAATCTTTGCCCAGACCAATATCACAAATTTTTCCATTACGGGTTCTTCCAATAGTTTCACAGTTTTGGGTCTTAAGTATTTAATCCATTTTGAATTACTTTTTGTATATGGTATGAGATGAGGGTCTAATTTCATTCTTCTGCATGAGGATATTCAGTTTTCCCAGCACCATTTATTGAAAGACTGCCCTTTCCCCATTGTGAGTTCTTGGCATCACTGCTCAATTGACTGTAAACGTG
>NW_007840596.1:0-714 GCF_000696425.1 Galeopterus variegatus
AAAAAAAAGCTTTAGAAAACAATTTATCTTAGGAAGGATAACAGATTTTACTGAAAAATCTTCACGTTCTTAATTCCCAGACAGGGTTTTTCAGTTCTTTAAAATCGGGCTCAATACAGACAGCAATACATAAGAGTTGTTTTCCCCTTTCCAGTGCCTGCCTACTGAATGCTATTTTGTACTTGTCAACCATGTCCAAGTGTTGTCAGCCTCCCATTAGTCAAAGGCACAAATGCCACTTGCAAAGCTTTACCATTTCACCTTAAAAAGAAAAGATGGCATTTCCACTCAAGTGTCATGGGACTGCTTGCTGTGCCACTTTGTTTTGATTGTTTCCCATAAGGAATAGGATGAATCCTGAGCTTCAGGTAGAAAATAAATTGTATTGAATATTACTCAGATTTTCATAGTTTGTTGTTTTATCAAGAACATTTATTTATTCACTCACTCACCCATCCTTGTCTTCATGAAACATTGACTCTAATAGTAATTGGAATTTATTGAGCACTTGCCACATACCACACCCAGACTCAGCATTTTAGACATTATCTCCCTACATCTGTAGCAGGCATTGGTACTATTATGCCCATTTTGCAGAGGTTCAAATAACTTTCATGAGGCCTAGTTCTCTCTCTCTCTACACACCCACATCAGCTTTTAGACAAAAATATCCAGTCCTAAAATTAGTAGAGGTGATTTCCAACTTCCTCCATA
>NW_007840597.1:0-714 GCF_000696425.1 Galeopterus variegatus
TTGCCTGCTTCTTCATGACTTGCTACTCTTGAGCTCAAGCTTTGTCTGACCACTTCTATATTAACCATATTTCCTTATTTTCTGTATTCTTGATGCTCTGGCATCTGCGGCCTTACTGACTGGGGATAGTGTTGCACTCTCTTTGTCACCTCTCTCCCCCTGGGTGATGGAGACACAAAAGATTACTCAAAGCCCATTTCTTCTGAGCAGTGAGAAACCCCAAAGGGGTTAATTTCCTGGAACCCTCAAGAGAGAGGCATTCCTCCTCAGGAAATGGGCTTCATGTCTGATTGGTGGCTCAGCCCTTAAGCTCAGTAACCCATTTGAGAAACAAAACCTAGACTAAAATCTACCTGTTTAACAAGATGGTCTCAAATTTTCTGGCATCCAGCTGGTTATCTTGAACAGACTTCTAAATTTTCTTCCAGGCCCATCTATGTATTTCTTCACAAAATCCTGTGGTAGAGTTCCATGCTATTTTCTCAAAAAGAAGAAAAGCTTCTCTGCATCTCCTTGAAAAGGCTTGCATACTTTGCTTTACAATGTAAATTTGTTACCTTGCTTTCTCTAAAACAGGGTGAGGCATCACAGATAAGCTTTAACATTCTTTAGAAACGTACTCTAAACCTGACTGTCATTTTATACTAGTGAGTTTTTTTTATTACATTTTAAACAAAACCTATAAGATCCTTTGTTTTTGTTGTTTATGTCTGT
>NW_007840598.1:0-714 GCF_000696425.1 Galeopterus variegatus
GCCCACCTCTGAACCCCATGTCCAGTAAAGTGGGTTCCATTATCACTTTCTATAGCTATAGGCCGGCCATACATAGCAGTAAGCCTATTCAATGCCTTTACAGTATTTACCTGGTCTGGGGCCTTATAAGGCCATACAAATAAAAGACCAGTAGCTGTATCCACAGCTGTGAAGATGTATCTGAAATTCTCTGACCTTGGCAGTGGTCTGAAAAAGTCCACTTGCCATCGAGTCAGAGGCACCCTTCCTTGAGTTATTTGCCCATCTGTATGGGTCATCTTCTGGGGGTGTGGACTCTCTTGAGCACATACTGGACAAGCACGACAAGAATTCACTACATCTTCCCATTTTATAGGCAGGGCCAATCTTTGAGCCGCCATCCACATAGCTTTACTGCCATCATGCTGCATTCGCTGATGTAATCACTGGGCTACATCAGTAGCTGGGGCTCTCTCCAGCCATCTCACCTTAGCCAAGCCATCATCTTCATCATTTCCTGGACTGGCTAAGGGGAAGGGTCCTGTGACATGGAAAAGTTACTTCTTTCTCATGCCCCAATTCCCATAACTCTTGGCACATGGCTTATCCCCACAGGGGTTGGTAGCCTACCATCCACCATTGATACTTCCAAGTAGAAATCCAAAGGGTTAAACCTTTGTACAAAGTCCAGCTGTCAGTAGAGATGGATAATGGCCCAGGCTCATTTTTTATCAC
>NW_007840599.1:0-714 GCF_000696425.1 Galeopterus variegatus
TGATATCTTTGCAATATAAAATTAGCAAGTTTAATCTTTGTATTTTGAAAGGTTCAAGTATGAAGTACAGAGATTTTATAATAACATTTTAAAATGCTTATCTAAAAAGGTTAATTAGATTAAAAGATATAGATCTATATGCAGTTGATGAAAATTATATTTTAAAAATCCTTATGTATTTTTTAAAACTGAACAGAAAATCTGAATAATGTTTATCTTTGGATGTTGGAGATATAAGTAAGCTTTTCTCACTTTCTTATTTTTATTTTTCTAACATTTCATAATAAATATGAATTAGTTTTATAATCAAGAAAAATAAATTCTATACTTGATTAAAATGAAAAATGTACAACTGGCTTTGAGTCCAGTCTTTTACCTCTTAGCTGTGAACTTGGACAAAGCACTTGATCTCTCTAATCTTCATTTTCGTCATTGGTGAAGATGATTAACAGTATCTGCTTTCCCTACCTGATGCATTTTTGTAAGAATTCAGTTAAAATGCTCATGAAAGTTCCAATGTACTGCAAAAAGTCTGTGGAAAAACGAAATTAAAAGATAATACGAAAATTTTCATGAACTTTTTGAAGCACTCCTTAGCAGCTACCCAAGTATAATTTAGCAAGCTATATTTAAAGGATGCTGAGGAGGTTTAAAAAAAAAAAAAGATAGGAGTGGAGAGGGAAGGGGCAGCTACAGAAGTAAAAGAAAAAAAAA
>NW_007840600.1:0-714 GCF_000696425.1 Galeopterus variegatus
CATCAATGAGAAAAAAGAAGCACCGTAACGTCCCCGTGTGGAATGGGAACATTTGAGCAATGTCAGATGCCTGATCCTCAAATCATCACACTACAGTGAGCTTCCTTTACCACAATCAAGTTCAATTTTGACACAACTCATAGAAACCAATGAAGACTAAAATAGGAGGAATATGTTTACTCAAAGCACACTCATATATAAAAACACCACATATAGATACAGGAAAGGTTATTGTAAGACTTGAGAATAATGCAAAAATCGTTTTAACTCCATTGTATAACTACTGCTCTTCCTCACCTCACACAGATGCGCATTCTCCTTGCCTGCTCTCATGGCCTATAGTCAGCTCAACCAGTCAACTACACTACAACATTCCCTTAATTATTATGTTTATAATTTATCTCTCTCCATCATGGAAGGCAAATCCTTTAACTGTTATGTTCATAAATGTGTATTCAGCATGTAGATCTGTGACTGGTGTGTAGATGGTGATATAATTAGAGATAATTATATGTAGAACCTATTTGTGCTTGCTATTCTTTCTAAATGCAGAGTAAAGTTTGATGTTTATAAAATAATTTATCAAAATCACATTGTGCATAAACTTTAACACAAAATACTGGATAATTTTTTCCATGTTGTTTGTAGGATGCAATTTACATCTTTGTTCCTCAAGCTATAGATCAAAGGATTCAACATGGGTATAACCAGGGT
>NW_007840601.1:0-714 GCF_000696425.1 Galeopterus variegatus
AAAAGTATGTTATCTGAACTGAAATACTCGATAGAAAGCTCCAACAGCAGACTTCAGTTTTAGTTTTTTCTCTTTTCTTAGCAGGCAAGGTTAAGTTGTTATTGGTTTAAAGTAATCTGTTATAATTATAACTTTTTTTTGTAAGACTCATGGGAAACTTAACACAAAAACCTGTAATAGATATACTAAAAATTAATATTATAAAATCAAACTATACTACTAGAGAAAATCAATTATTCACCAAGGAAGATAGTCAGAAAGAAAGGATCTACCAAACAACCAGGAAAAACAACAACAACAACAAAAACCAAGATGGCAGTAATAAGTCCCTTTCTATTAATAATAACTCTAAATGTAAGTGGGTTAAATTCCTCAATCAGTAGACAAAGAGTGGTGGAATGGATTATAAAACATGAACCAACAATGTTACCTACAAGATACTTACTTCACCTATAAAGACACACAGAAACTGAAAATGAAGGAATGAAAAAAGATATAACATGCAAATGGAAGCCAAAAAAGATCAGTAGTAGCTATACTTATATCAGATAAAATGGACAGTAAAAGAAGATAGAAAATAATTTTATAATGATAGAGTGATCAATTTAACAAGTGGGTCTTATAATTCTAAATATATATGGACCCAGCACTGGAGTGCCCACATATATAAAGCAAATATTATTAGATCTAAGAGGAGTGATAGACTCAAAAAAA
>NW_007840602.1:0-714 GCF_000696425.1 Galeopterus variegatus
CTTAACCTTTCTAGGCTGTGCTTTCCTAAACTGTAAAATGGAGCTAATAGTTCAATTCCAAGAGCCAGGATGCAGGCTCTCTGCTGCTCCTCCCCTGCCTTGAGGCTCTGTGGATGAGTTAATTGAGACATTTAAAGAATCTCTGCTTGGGAAATGACAAGGTCTTTTGAAATGTAAAGGTTTACTAGTGTTCTATTTTTTTCCCATCATTATTGGTGCGTTTTTTTAAGAGCCGATTTTCTGGGCATTTCTCCCTTTACGGGAAAAAATGCTTTAGGGGCCAATATATTAGGCAGCTGTCAATTTTAAATCAAGAGGAAATAGAAGCAAAGTGTCTCTGAAATTATTATTAAAGTCTTTAGGAGAATAGGATTTTTCTTATCAGATTTCAATTTACACACAGATATGGTTTTAGGAAGACATCTATTTGTGTAAGGTGGGCAACTCCAAAGCTGATACATTACCCCCTTGGGATAGTATCAAACTACTTTCTCTCTCCCTTCCTTCATTTTTTCAGTAGATGCTCAAATAGTCCCTAGTCTGGTGATTATTATTCCAAGGCATTTGAACAGCACCTGTTCTGTGTCAGGCCGTGTGCTAGATGCTAGCTGGGGATACAGTGATAACAAGCATGGACCCTGCCTTGGAGGGGCTCAAGATCCAGTGGAGACAGACAGAGGAGTGAGGGCTCTCCCATCCTTTATCTTTCAGCTT
>NW_007840603.1:0-714 GCF_000696425.1 Galeopterus variegatus
CCGCTTGGGAGCGTGGCGGCGCTCCCACCCAGGGTTAGGATCCCACATACAGACCGGCCGCTTACTGGCTGAGCGAGGTGCGGGAGCAACACCAAGGGTTGCGATCCCGTTGCCGGTCCCGGTCTGGTACGGGCGCGACACTGAGGGTTGCGATCCGTTGCCAGTCACGAAAAAATACAAAAAGGAAAAAAAATAAAAAATAAAAAATAAACCACCTTTCTATCATTCTCTCCCTTGGAGTAGGAAAAAGTTTTCAGCGGTAGGAATCTCAAATACATCTCAGACTCTGCATCTGTCTCAGCCATTTCCTGTGTCTTTGGGCTCTCTTACTAGTCAATATGCTTTTCTGTTTAGTATTTACAATTTGTTGTAAACAGAGTACCACAATTTGGCCAATAATTCAGTGATGGCAGAGATTGATTGCCCGCTGTCTGATGCATCCCCTATTAACAAATCAGACCTTGAACCCAGCTCTGATAGCCTCTGGGCCAAAGATGGTTCAGATGTGGAACACGTAATAAAGTCTGGATCCTTAAATGTCTCAGTTGATCCAACTATCACCTTCCCAAACTGGCCCAAAACCTACTACAAAAAAAGGGGGATGTTGAAGGTCTTTAGTCCAACATAGCCTGTATACTACCGGAATATACTCATTATTCCTTGCACTAGTTCTTGTATTAATCCCATTCTGCCCATCAAAAAGGCCTATATGTT
>NW_007840604.1:0-714 GCF_000696425.1 Galeopterus variegatus
GATCCAGCTATGACTGAGTCTAAAGACCAGGAGCCCACGATCGCAGTCGACTAGGGACTGGGGATTTTCATCAGTGGCAGAGAGGCTGGTTCTTTGCACATGGATAACTACCTTGTTCATTTATGTTAGTGTGCACACAAATTTGTTACTTTGAGGTGTAGACGAAAATTTTAAGTTCACAACTCAGTGGTAAGGAAAATGACCTAAGGCAGAGAGTATAATCAAACCTTTGGGTGGGTTGAAGCAATTTTGAAAAAGATGGAATTAATTGGTTCTCATTTTCCCCAATCCTCTATGCTGAGACTTCTAAATGCATATTTTTGAAGCAAAAATTGAGAGAGGGCGAGGGAAAGGGAAAGAGAGAGAGGGAGAGAAGGGGAGAGAGAGAGAGAGAGAAGGAGAGAGAGAGAGAGATTGATTTCAGAAACAATTTATTGTCATTCCCTTCTTAGAGATCAGCATGTACATCTACATTATGAAGAATGAAAAACTACAACAGCGAAGAAACCTGTCTAATTTTATTCCACCTAACATTTCCCACAACATTTTAAGAAATCAGCATTTAATACACACTGGAAAACACCTCATTTTCTGCCCCCGTCATTTTGCTGAATAGAAAACTGGAGTAATTTATGGCACATTCTTCAACAGTTACCCTGTTAACCTGGTATAGTCAGCTTACCTTGACTCAATCTTTGAAACCACCACAGAAAA
>NW_007840605.1:0-714 GCF_000696425.1 Galeopterus variegatus
GGCATCCTACCTGATGCAACACTGTCCAATGAACCAAGGAAAGAAATGGATGAGGACCCAAAGCACAGGCAGAATTATCCGATCATCTTAGCAGCATCATTTAAGTCCTGGTAAAGTCAATACCATCGTAATTCCAAGCAAGAGTTGGGACTTACATTATATGCCACCACAGCGCGTACAAGGCACTTCAAAAGTTCATGGAAGAATACAATTAAAAGACAATAGGAACTTTTTGAAGACCTCATAATGTATACCTTATTTCTTTGGAAAGCAGTAAGGTAGGTACATCCTTGTATCTTTTCTTGTAAAGTTGTTGTTTGATCAATCTGAGGCATTTTCTCAAATAGCATCTCATATTCACAGCTATGTCCAGGTTGACAGAGATTCCCGATACGCTGGGAGGAGCATGTTTTTATTAAGTGGCTGTGTGGCCTTGGACAAATGCCTGAACCTCTGAGCACTGATGCCCTTATCTCTAAAACAGAACTAGTAACATCTGTCTTAGGGGCTGTAACAGTTAAATGGGGAAGCATTTAAACAGCTTGTCATATAAAGTATCGCACAATGCCATTTCATCCTCGTCAAGACTGGTTTGAAGGTCAGGGGTAACTGTTGGCAACTGGCAGAACCACTGATTTTTTTCTTCTACCCTTGCTTTCAGGTTTATAAAACAAACAACAGCAACAAGAAAAAACATAACAAGTATGAAAGAAG
>NW_007840606.1:0-714 GCF_000696425.1 Galeopterus variegatus
CCTGAGGAGTGATTTCTGGGTTCTCTATTCTACTCCACTAGTCTGAATGTCTATTTTTATAATAGTACCATGCTGTTTTGGTTACAACAGCTTTATAGTATAATTTGAAGTCAGGCAGAGTTATGCCTCTGGCTTGTTTGTTTGCTCAGGATTGCTTTGGCTATTCGGGGTCTTTAGTTTTTCCATATGAAAGATGAAATTGTTTTTTCCATTTCTGTGAAGAATGTCTTTGGTATTTTGATGGGGATTGCATTGAATCTGTAGATCACTTTCGGTAGTATAGACATTTTCACAATGTTAACTCTCTCAATCTAAGAGCATGGAATATCTTTCCGTCTTTTTGTGTCTTCTTTAATTTCTTTTAGAATTGGTTTGTAATTCTCATTGTAGAGGTCTTTCACCTCCTTGGTTAAATTCATCCCTAGGTATTGTATTTTTTGGTGACAATTGTAAATGGGCTTACTTTATTTCTCTTTCTGTTAATTCATTATGTGAGTATATAATGCTACTGATTTGGGGGTATTTATTTTGTATCCTGCAACATTACTGAAGTTATTAACCAGCTATAGGAGCTTTTTGACAGAGTCTTTAGGTTTTTCTATATATAGTATCATGTCATTGGCAAATAGGGAAAGTTTGACTTTACCTTATCCAATCTGGATTTATTTTATTTCTTTCTCTTGTGTGATTGCTGTAGCTAGTACCTCCAGTACT
>NW_007840607.1:0-714 GCF_000696425.1 Galeopterus variegatus
TGAGATGAAGGAACCCGTGGAGAAGGAGATGCTGACGAAGCAAAAGAAAAGAACAGTCTTAAGCAGAATTCATCACGAGGCAGGAGGGTTTGAGGTCGAGAAAATACAAGAAGAGTTTAGCCTCAGACATGAGGAGGGGTGCTTGTTCCTCTGAAATCTAGAAAAAAGGGCACAGAATAGTGGAAGAGGCAGAGAAGTCTAGGGAGGGAGAGGAAGATGTGATAATAATAATTTGGAGGGGGAGAGAAGAGAAAGGGAAAGCACTTTGATTGGGTGCCTTTAGTCTTCACTAATGAAGGAGAGTAATGAGGGAGAATACAGGAGTACAAGACAGTCTTTCAGCAGTTGTTGTGATGGGCATGATGTGTTGACAAGTTTGCGGTGCACCAATTAGTCAAGCATCTATTCAGTATTACAGTGTGCCAAGCATGTACTCGGTGTTTTACATATATTATTTTACTTACTAATCTCCACAAGCCTACATGATATGCGTTATTGTCCCCCGTTTTACTCATTTGTTTTCATTCTTTCATTTTTATTGATAAAAATATTTATGGCTCTGAATTTTTCTCCCATTTCTGCTTCTAACATATCCCACAGATTTTGATATGTAATGTTTTCATATCACGATTTTAAAGAAATTATATAATTTAAATTTTAATTGTAATTTTAAAATTTCCAAGTAGAAGACTTGGAATTCTTTATTTTTTTTTT
>NW_007840608.1:0-714 GCF_000696425.1 Galeopterus variegatus
TCCTGTGCAGGTCACATGGGTCAGGTAGTTGAAAAAGATTCTGATGGCTGATAACAAGATGGACATGCTTTATTCTGAGGTGAGCTCTGCTGCCAGCGGTTCAGAGGAGCTGCCTTTTTCTTTTATTTTTTAAAGAAAATATAATTTTATTAGTACCATAATATTATTTTTTACATTCCAGGATGTTGTTGTGGAGCAGTTGGGAGGGAGGGGGAGAGGGGAAAGGGGAAGAAACTGGGATAAAATAAGGAGGAGAGGAGGGGTTGAGGCCTGTGGCACCCCCTCATTCCCACAGGGGAAACCAGGGGGCTTTCAGTGGTGGCTTGGTCATTGCCAGGCTGGGTGCAGATGTCAGGGTGGTGTGGCAAGAGCCCTCACCCCCCACCATCCCATCTTGGGAACCCAGGGCCCTTCTTGCTATGGCTTGGTGGTCATCACTGGGCTGGTTCCATGTGTCGGGGGCATGGCCAAGGTCCAAGGCCCCCCACCACCCCAGCTGGGAGAGCCTGAGGCACTTCCTGTGGCAGCTTGGTGGTCACTTCTGGGCTGGCTGTGCTTGTCAGAGGGTCATGGCTGAGGCCCTCGTCTCCCACCCTTGGGATTGGTTGCGAGTGTTGGGGGACATTGCTGAGGCCCGTGGGCCTCCCCCCTGTCTGGCTTGGTAGCCCAGGGAACTTCCAGTCCTTCTGGTGAAATGCAACCTTTACTAGTTAA
>NW_007840609.1:0-714 GCF_000696425.1 Galeopterus variegatus
ATTCTTTTTTAAAATGCCTGCATAGCATTCCTTCACTTGGCTGTACTTTATTTAACTGCTCCTTTATCAATGGGTATTTGGGTTACTTCCTGTCTGTTGTTGTAAGTAAATGACCTTGTACTTAAATCATTTGGCATGCTGAGAAATCTATCTCTAGGATAAGTTCCTAGAAAAGGAATTGATGGTCAACGGTGGGTGTGTACTTGTAATTCTGATAGATGTTGCTGAGTTTTCCTCCCTGGACGTCACACCCATTTGTAATCCCACCAGCCATGCGTAGAAGTGGGACTGGCTTTGTCCTGACACAGAGGGCTAGGGAGCCAGATCCAGTTTGATATATAGGACCTTTGAGATCTTGGTCCACAAAAGAAGTTCTGAGATTATTTAACCCAGGGAAATATTGAATTGACCTAGGATCTTAGTTTTCTGGACTGGCTTACCAGCCCCACGTGTTCTACCCTATAAATAGTTATGTGGACCCTCTATCATGTGCCAGACATGGCATCTGGGAGCTGGGAATATAGAAATGATGGAGACAATGTTCTGATTCTCAAGGGGCTCACAACTCTAATATTATGAAATACTTAGATCTTGGAAGAGACAGTCATCAATTTAACATTTTCAGACTGTGTCCTAAATGAATACTCTCTCTTTCTTTTGTTGATGTATAGGAGTTAATTAATCTGAAATATTTGGTCAGCATGGTTTTAATCC
>NW_007840610.1:0-714 GCF_000696425.1 Galeopterus variegatus
GGGCCAAAGCAGATTGGAGGGTTCAAGGGGTGAACTGTATCAGACAACTCTTGTGTACCACTTCAGATCATTAAAAACTCTCAGTATCAGTTATAATTGTATAGGAAGATAAAAAATAGTAAAATGAATATTTATCTACTAAACTGTAAATTAAAACATTAGAAACATTGAGAATGAATGTTTTATTTCTTTGTAAAAAAAAAAATGTATCCAGAAGTTTGAATAGTGCTTGCCTCCTTTTTCTCATAATAGAGTTTACAATACAGAGCAAGCATCTTTTCTATGCCTTGATGCTATGGTCTGAATGTTTGTGCCCCCTGAAATTCATGTGTTGAAATACTAGCTCTAAAGTGATGGTATTAGGCAGGGGGACCTTTTGGGAGGTGATTAGTGAATAGGATCAGTGCCTTATAAAAGAAACCACAGAAACCTTCCTTGTTTACTTCACCACATGAGGACCCAGAGAGAGAGCACATCTAGGAGGAATGGGCCCTCACCAGACACTGCACTGCCAGCACCCTGATCTTGGACTTCCCAGACTCCAGAAATGTGAGGAAAAAATGTCTGTGGTTTATGATTCACCTAGTCCGTAGTATTTTGTTATAGAAGCCAGAACAGACTAAAGATATCTGGCAAATTGTCATATTCCTTTGTAAATTTGAATCAGCTACCAACATTTTGAAATATCTTCAAGATTTTCTTTAATGAAAAGTT
>NW_007840611.1:0-714 GCF_000696425.1 Galeopterus variegatus
CCTTTGTCAGGTCACTTTCCCCTGTTGGGTGGTTTTGTCTCCACTAGAGCAAGTGGTTCGAGCTCTGGCATCCTCCGAGCCCCCCGAACAGACAGACTCTATCATGCTGGGTGGCAGCAGGAGGCACCACTGGAAACTGCCAAGTAGGAGGTTCTGATGGATGCGGCAGCTCTGGCCTGTGGGAGGTTGGGAGAGAGACAGGAGTAGGGTGCAGGGAAATGTTTTTTGCTCAGTAGCTGGAAAATTCCAAGACCCACCCCACCTCCTCGCATGGTCTATATGGCTGAGGTGTTTGCACCTGGGTTTCTGGAAACGTATGTGAGCTGGAACAGGGCAGAGGAAGAGAAAGCAGAGCCCCAGTGCATTGCCAGGCCTTGAGCCATTCTCGCAGCAGACCAGTGCCTTTGCTTGAGCAAGGGAGCAGGATTGAGGCATCCTCAGCTTGGAGGCCCTGGGTAGGCTGAAACTCTCTCCCTGTGTGCCCTGTTTGGGAGACTGTTTGGGCTGGAGTGTGGGGACTGGGGAGGAGGCAAGGCAGAGTCTGTGGGACAGAAAGGGGGGTGGTGGGAAGGGGAGTGCTATGGGGGCAAAGTGAGGGCCACCCACCCCCTGGGAGGCCTGAGAGGAAGGAACTGAGGGCTCAAGGCCAGGGCAGCCCGGTCTGCGTGGTCAGAAACGCCTCCATGCATGGGCTTGCTCTGGGCCTGGCCCTGC
>NW_007840612.1:0-714 GCF_000696425.1 Galeopterus variegatus
ATAGGTATGTTTTAAATATTGGAATTCTTTAACACACTGAGTAGGGTCTAGTTTCCATTCTATTTGAAAAAGAGAGAGAGAGAGAGAGAGAGAGAGAGAGAGAGAGAGAGAGAGAGAGAGAGAGGGGGACATGGACATGTGCAGTGCCTTCTGTTTTGGCAACATCCTGTAGGGGGACCTTCCAGTGGGAGAGACAGATGAAGAACCGACAACAACTTGAGGAGTACATGCTAGAAGGAGATCCAACTAAGGCCGGGGTTGTCGAGGCTTCAGTTGAAAATGAAAGAAAGAGGAGGAAGCAGCCTGGTGGTGAAGGGGGTCCTGGAACCAGTCCTGCATAGAGAGCAAAGGACAAATGGACACCCTGCTAGGAGCACATGCAGGAAAACTCTTATAAGCAGCAAAATCATGCTTGTCACATTTGCTGATACCATTCCAGATTGTCAAAGACTCAAGTGCTCAGTAGGCCAAGTATGGGTTCTCTCAGCCAGCAGTAACCGCAGGGAAATGCAAAAGCATCTAGTCTCTACATCTGCAGTCACAGCCACCGTGCAGATGGCATGCCAGACTCTCAACTGCACTGACACGAGGAGAGGCACCGGCAGAGACCAGGAGCACCCCATGAAAAGCACGCTAGACTGGGAGCACCCCAGGACCAGAGCCCTCATAACCAGGGGTACCTCATGACCAGGCGTGCCCCAGACAGTTGGACGC
>NW_007840613.1:0-714 GCF_000696425.1 Galeopterus variegatus
AGAAGATCTAACCTACTTGAAATGCAGCCATGAAAGAAATGAAAAGATTTGTTAAATTGTAGACACACTGATTTAATTTGCTATTCAGTGCTATAGCTGATACATATACCTTTCTTACAGGAGGTTGTTTTAGAAGGGGAAAGAATTAGTGTTGCAGAGGAAGAGGGCTGGGGCTGGCAGAAACTCACCATGTTACCGGATCAGTGACTGGGAAAGTGGTGACAGTAAAATGAAGCTCTCAGTAATTAAGATACATTTTATCAATGAACAGACTGATTAGAAGGAAAAGTGGGTTAATGAAAAGAGTCAAAGATATGCATTATAATTAGGAGAAAAAAAGAACAATATTGATTTTTGAAAGGTGCATTCAAATAATATTTTATTCAGTTTAAAATTTACTTACAATTATTTTTAAATGAAGATTTAACAATAGTAATTCAATACAGTATTTATTTATTATGAGAGAATATACCAAACAAAAACAAAATAAAAAACAAAGCCAAAGAGCATTATAAATTAATGGCAAATAGAATATCATTTGCATACAATATGGCATTAGGATTATTTTAAAAACATGCAATCAATAAGCACTTTTAAGAAGCTGTAAAAGGGAATTTAGGAATTCTTTTTGTTGTTCAAAGGCTGAAGCTCCAGATATTTGAACTGTAGCCAGCAAGCATCAAACCAAACACAAGCTCTCCCTGTCCTGCCTGG
>NW_007840614.1:0-714 GCF_000696425.1 Galeopterus variegatus
TGAGATTTATTAACTTTTGGTGGTGTACTTTCTTGGTTTTTTGTATTTCTGGTATCTTTTTATTGATGTTTATTCATTTTGGCAGGGGATTTCACAGTGCACAGGTTTGACCCTATTGGCTAACTAAGGTGTGGCTGTGTTTGTCAATTTGGTATGGCTACCTCTGTGACTGCTCAGTTGGCCTCTAGTGTCTTGTGTGTGTGGTTGCCTCGGGTCTTGGGCCTCTCCGGGGAGCCACCTCTCTGGTCAGCTTGGACTCTGCTGGGCTGCTGCATCACACATTGGTGGCCCCACAGGGTGTGTGTTTTCTGCCGAGTCTCCACCTCCCTAGCTGGACATCTCCCCGCTCTGTGCTCACTAGGCAGGGTTGTTGGACCTCACAGAGGTGCCCCGCAGGGTGTGTGTTTTCTGCCAAGTCTCCACCTCCCTAGCCGGACGTCTCCCATTCTGTGTACACTAGGCGGGGCTGTTGGACCTCACAGAGGCAGCCCGCAGGGTGTGTGTTTCCGCCTCCCTAGCCAGACGCCTCCCTGCTCTGTGTGCTCTAGACTGGGCTGGGACGTGTCTTCTGCTACCCTCGTCTATCAGCCGGGCCTTCAAGCCCCTACTTGGCACCGCCCTGCCCAGGAAGTCTTTCAGGTTTCTGCTAGGCGCAGATGACCGGTCGCTCTAGGTGCCTTTGTAGCACTGTATAGGGCTTTCTCGGGACTTATC
>NW_007840615.1:0-714 GCF_000696425.1 Galeopterus variegatus
GGATTCAGTAAGTTATTTCAGCAAAAATTGGGTTTCAGGTAATCTATTGTGTGTAGGTTCTACAAATGGACAAGACACGGTCACTTACCATGGTGGGTTCACATTTTGTGGAAAAATACAATATCGGGGTTGCTATGTTACGAAGCGTCGGGGGCCCATTATATAGATTATGGTTGTCACTCTTCATTCGTAACATAGACTCTTCTCTGAATGGATTCCCCTGAGGCTGTGCCATACACATTCTGTGTAGCTGTAGGTGGTGGCTTTCTGTGACGAGAACAAGCAATTGCTCAGAGAGGACACTCGGAGAATGTAGGGGTAAGGAGTGGAAAAACTAGCTTTTTTTCTGGGAAAAGTCAGAGGAAGCTTTACAGAGGAGGCAATTCCTTTGCTGGATCTGAAACATAAGAAGGGATTTTTTCCAGGTGAGATGGGAAAGGTATTTCTGGAAGAAAGCGCAACGTACATGAAGACAAGGGAGCAGGATTTCTCCTATGTACAAAAAGTGACAAGAGATCACACTTGGCTCCAGTGGAGAAGAGCAGGGGTAGATATTGATATGAGATAGGCAGGCTTTAATACAGAGGGGGTTTGTAGAAAATAATTGGGAGAATGAGGTCATCATTTTTGTAGTTTAGAAAAAAATATCAGTCTGGCTATGGTGCTAAAATGGAAAGACAGAGTGAAACAAATCAAGAGGTTTGTCATAGTTGA
>NW_007840616.1:0-714 GCF_000696425.1 Galeopterus variegatus
TGGTTCCCACAGGAAGTTCCCCCATTTTAGAAGTAAGCAAAGGACAAAAAATTACTTCAAGTGCAGAGTTTAAGTGGTGGGAACATTTAATAATCCAACACAGAACTGAAAGAAAAAATAAAATACCCACAAATCAGAGAAAAAGTTCTGTAAAGGTCTAACACCACCAGAGAACATCTATAAAACCTAGAAGAACCAGAAGCCCCCTGGGCTCCCAAGCTGGGGTGGTGGGGGGCCAGGGGCCTCAGCCATGTCCCCCCAGCATCTATATCCAGCCTAGTGACAACCACCAGGCCACTGCTGGAAGCCCCCCGGGCTCCCCTGCTGGAATGAGAGGGGTACCCCGGGCCTTGACCACGCCCCCCTTCCTCTTTCTCCTACCCTGTCCCCCTCCCCCTCTCCTCCTCCCCCCAACTGCTCCACAACATCTTAGAATGTAAAAAAAAATTAATAAATTAATAATAATAATAATAAAAAGAAGCCAACCGAAGCAGCCCCACCCTGAAAGATTCACAAGAAGTGGCCTTAAAAGGAGATGGGGCAGTATTTTACAGGAAACCAAAAGGAATGGCTCAAATTTTTAGAATTATGAGAAGCTGGAAGATATTTGTAGCATCGGAGCTTAATTAACAAGACAAAGGAGGTGGGAACAGTATTTAGAAAGGAAGGTGGAAAGAAGAGAAGAGTTAGGGTGTCAGAACGACGCACGCTGTG
>NW_007840617.1:0-714 GCF_000696425.1 Galeopterus variegatus
CACTGAGGGTTGCGATCCGTTGCCGGTCATGAAAAAAGACAAAAAGGAAAAAAAAAATTAACTTGTTATTGAAACATTGATTGTACGTATATATGGGTGCAGAGTTGTATTACAGTACATGTATGCAATGTGTACTGATCTATTCAGGGTAGTTAGCACGCTCATCTTTGCAAAACCCAGTTGTTTCTTTGTGATGTGCACACTGGATGTGTACAGATTCCTGGGTCAACTGGGCACCAGTAGAACTTATTTTTCCTACCCAGCTGTGTGCATTAACCAGCCTCTTCCTGTCACCCTCTCTCCTTCCCTTCCCTGCCTCTAGTAACCACAGTTCTCTCTCCTTTTAACAGCTCGATTATTATTATTATTAATTTACTTTTTTTTTCTAGCTCCCCCATATGAGTGAGAACATGCAGTATTTCTCTTTCTGTGCCTGGCTTATTTCACTTCACATAATTTTCTCCAAATTCACCCATGCAAATGGCAGGATTTCGTTTTGTATGTGTGAAATCTTTGGTAAAACTTAAAGCAGTAGACACGCCTCAGAGGGGTTATGGGAAGGTGGGGGTGGGGCAGGTGGGAAGGCTCCGAAGCCAGATGCTGGGATTAAATGCCATATTAGCGTGTGTCTGTGTGACACATAGGTGGCTCAGGCTGGCCCAACAGTATCAAAAATAGACAAGCCGCCAGACCTCACATAATCTAAGAAAATCA
>NW_007840618.1:0-714 GCF_000696425.1 Galeopterus variegatus
TCAATGTACCAATTCCTCTTTCCCCTACATCTGCCCCCTCTCTCCCCTCCCCTCCCATAAAAATCATATCTGTTCACTTGTCTTAACAAGTTCAAGGAATTGTTGTGATTCTTGTGTCTTATTGAGAAAGACAAAGGATTTTTTTTTCCTGAATTAGAATAGAGGCGCCAGTACAGGAGGCCGAGAGGGATGGACGAAACCTGCTGCTCCCTCAGGAGTGACTGTGACCGGCAGCCACGGGCCGTCTCGGGCTCCAGCTGTGGCTTCTGGAGAGATCTGCTCTCCCTCTCTCTGTGGACAGCTCTGAGAGTGACATGGTTTTCCCTGGCTCTGGGCACTGAGACCATGCATCAAAGCCTCAGAATGGATGGTGTGGCCAGTTCTTAGACTGCTGTTTCTTTATATTAAAATATATATATATATAGTTACTCTTTCACATTAGTTCTCTATGCACTTTTACCATTTCTTTTATTATTGCTCCAATTTTTATTTCTATACAGTTAGTTTAAAAATGAGGTTCTAGTATTAACATTAGACAATATTATCTAGTACTATCACCCTTCAATCAGCTACAGCTGATAAAAGATATCTATCATTATCTAATAATATCCTTATGATCTCAACCGCACCTGGAGGTGCTTCCAAGCAGCCTCTGCAGCAGACGTGCCCAAGCTCCCAAGGCGGCACTCGGTGCCACACACTGGTCATTAGACC
>NW_007840619.1:0-714 GCF_000696425.1 Galeopterus variegatus
AGCCCGCCTATATAAAGTAGCACCATTCACCCTGACCTTCATGCCTGTGCCTGTTTCTTCTTTGTAGCATTGCTAACTGGGAGATGCAGAGTGAATTTCTTTATTCGTCTTCTCTGTGTTAGGATGTGAGCTTTGTGAGTGCAGAAAGTTGTTGAGTTTGCTTGCTGCTGTGTTCACAGTACCTAGAACTAGACCTGGCATATGGCAAGCACTCCCTGAGTATTTACCTAAAGAAGGAATAAGTGAACACATTAACACAAACAATTCCCAAACTGTCTTCACGAATCTAGACTCTCTCTGATCATTCAAAAGTCACTGAATATAGAATCAGCTCCTTCTGCCTAGACCATCCCACCTCCTCCCTTTACCAGCACTTACATCCTAAAAGTGCACTAAAAGGCTATATCCCTGAATGCCTGCCTTGACCTCTGCTCTGAAAATTGATTTTTCCCTACTGTGCATATTTTGAGCCTTCAAAAATACTTTCTACTATTAGACTATTATATATAAAATACGTCAAACTATAATTTGACTTAACATGATAAATATTATATGTGTTTAGTATTTTATTTTAATATAACCACAGTTGTGATATAACTATGTAGGTTTTCTCCTGCTAGACTCTGAAATCCATGAGGATAAGAATTGCATTGTAGGGCTGGCCCGGTGGCGCACTCGGTAGAGTGCGGCGCTTGGGAGTGCGGCGGCGCTCCC
>NW_007840620.1:0-714 GCF_000696425.1 Galeopterus variegatus
TACCAAGTGTGCTCGTTGGTACTGGAGTGTCTTTGCTTCTAGCCCTCCCAGCTGACAGAGCGTGAAACATATGTGTATACTAACTCATATATATATATATGTACACGCACACACACATCTATACATATTTTTACATGTAACTATTTATATGTATGTTAAGCTCAACATGAGTCCGTAAGGATGTCTCCAACTCTAATCTTCTGCCCTTTTTTCCTTTTTTTTGGCAGCTGGCCAGTATGGGGATCCTTTTTTTCTTTGGCAGCTGACTGGAATAGGAATTCAAACCCTTGACCTTGGTGTTACAAGGCAGTGCTCTAACCAACTGAGCTAACCAGCCTTTTAACTCTAACCATTACCATATGGATCAGGGGCAGTGCTTTTTATCTGAGAACCACCACCTCCCCCACCAGACACACACAACATTCCTCCATATTATTTGATTTAAAAAAACATGTATTTTCAGAAACAAATCACATATGATAGTGGGAGCTTATCATTAGAACTAAATGTACTTTATGAGAATGATAAAAAGTTAACACACGATTATCAGTGAATTCACCTCAAGTATCAGGTTTCTAAAAAGGTTACTGGAAAGAAAAGTGTTTTCTTCTGGTAAGAATAACCAGGAAACCTCTGAAACAGAGGATCAGTGGTGGGTGCTCCATCCCTATCAGGAAGTACAATATGGCAGATTGCATTTTCCCAAATTGGCCG
>NW_007840621.1:0-714 GCF_000696425.1 Galeopterus variegatus
TAAGTAAAAACATGCACAATAGCATATGTGAGCCATCCTCATGGGTTGGGTAGCTTTATCATCATGTATTTGTCAACACTCTCCAAATAAATCTATACATTTAGTGCATAAATAAAAAATATTCATCACAAATTTTTGAGGAACTTGATAATATTATTCTAAAATTCATGTGCAATAGTATAGGTATACACGAGCTAACTTTTGAGCAATTTTGAACACTAAAAACAAAGAGGAGGAATTTATTCTACCACATAGTAGGCATATTACAATGCTACAGTAATAAAAAGAAAAAAGGAATGTTGGCAACATAAGAACAAAAGAATAAACAGAACTGAGAGCACAGAAATAGACCAATGTATGTGAAATTATATGATAAAGATGCTTACAAATTAGGGGGAGATTTTTGTTTACTAGGTGAGTATCGGAAAATTAAGTGAAGAAAAATAAAATTGGGTATCTATCTCACAACATGAACCAAGGTTAATTCAAAATGGATTAAAGACTTTAATGTGAAAGATAAAATATAAATATGTTCATGAAAATACAGGTGAATATCTTTGTTTCTTTCAAGTTAGTGGAGAATGTTTTGAACAAGACCAAAAAAAATGTGACCACGAGGAAAAAAAATTCCATGGGTCTGACAAGATCAAAATTAAGGATTTCTATTCAATAAAGGTCACCACAGACAAAAATTCACAAACCCTGACAAGTAAT
>NW_007840622.1:0-714 GCF_000696425.1 Galeopterus variegatus
AACAAATCCTCCTGGAGGCTCAAAAGATCGTTCCAGGGGACGATGAGCGACCTACCCTCCTTCCTGATGTTATAGATGCAGGGTTCTTGTTGATCAGACCAAATTGGGGTTTCAATTCGGCAGAAGGTAGGGAGCACCTGAAGGCCTATTGCCAGGCTCTAACAGCAGGTCTCCGAAGGGCAGCAAAACACCCCACCAATTTGACTAAGGTAAGAGAGGTAATCTAGGGGCCCAATGAGTCTCCATCAGCATTTTTGGAGAGACTCATGGAGGCATTCCGTCCGTTTACCCCGTATGATCCCAATGGTAAAAAGCACAAAGCTACTGTGACAGTTGCTTTTATTGACCAGTCTAGTAGAGGCATCAGGGAAGAAACTGCAGAAGCTTGAAGAGTTACAAGATAAGTCATTAAGGGAATTAGTGCAGGTGGCTGAAAAGGTTTGTCATAATAGAGAGGCAGAAAAAAAAAAAAAAGAAATAAAGAGGGAAAGATGCCAAGAAAGAAATTTTCGTAAAATTCTGGCCACTGTAGTCAGGGAAACTAGGCAGCCCAGTAAGACAGTACCGGGCAACAGGAAGGGACCCCTGGCAGAGGATCAATGTGCGTACTGCAAGGAAACAAAAAAACAAAAACTGGAGCCCTGTAAAAGGCTTGTAGCATATCTGTCTAAAAAACTAGACCCAGCAGCCGCTGGGTGGCCAGCCTGTCTAAGG
>NW_007840623.1:0-714 GCF_000696425.1 Galeopterus variegatus
TATAAAGACTAATACAGACCTAATTCCCATCCAAAACCATAACTCTTCGAGGAGTATAATAAGAAACTGCCAAAGTGCTTTTCTTTGTGGCTGTATCATTCTGCATTCCCACTAGCAATGTATGATTTCTGGGTGTTCTGCACCCTTGACAAACTAGGCATAGTCAATCTTCTTAATTAGCCATTTGATGATTAATTGTATTGAGCATCTTTTCATGTGTTTACTGGACATTTGTATATTTACTTTTAAATCTTTTTCCAACTTTTGGGGCTGTCTTATTGAGTTGTAAGAGTTCTTTATGTGTTCTGGGTAATGGAAGTCCTTTATCATGTATTTATTTTAAAAATATTTTCTCCCTGTCTATAGTTTGTTTTTGTATTTTCTTGAGTGTTTATCAAAGAATTTTTTAATTTTAATGAAGTATAGTTTGTCAGTTTTTAAAATATGGTCCATGGTTTTTATATCATATCTAAGAAAGATTTGTCTAATATAAGGTCACAAAGATTTTCTCATGTATTTTCTTGTACAGTTTTTTCTCTTCTGTTGAAGTCTAAAGTTCATAGAATTTTAATCTATTGAGGTTTAACTTTCATTTTCAGTTTTTATCATTCATCACATTCACTAGCGTAGTAATAGCTTATATAAATCTAGTTATAAAGATATTCAAAATTTGTTTACTATATTTACCAGCCTTCGTAATGGAAAAATATGTTT
>NW_007840624.1:0-714 GCF_000696425.1 Galeopterus variegatus
TTATAACAGAAGAATTCAAGAATTAAATATGAATCTCCCTATCATTTAACAAGTCAAAAAAACCCCTTTTTGGAAATTTTGGTCATCTCCATACAAACATGCTTTAAGGGCTTTTTTTCCCCAAAAAAAGTCTTTCCATGACAGCTATCACATATACTTAATGAATTTCTGCCAACATCTAACACTTTATCATAAATTTTCAATCATTTCCTACAAATTTATTAAAGTATTAGCCATGCTTCCAACTATAAGTGAATCATTTTTCCTTCTACCAGTTTTGTTTTTGTGGTTTCACCTCCTTGGTTAAATTGATTCCTAGGTATTTAAATTTTTTGGTGACCACTGTAAATGGGCTTGCTTTCTTGGTTTCTTTTTCAACTAGTTTGCTGTTGGAGTCTAAAAATGCTACTGATTTTTGCATGCTGATTTTGTGTCCTGAAACATTACTGAAATTGTTAATCAACTCTAAGAGTTTTTTGTTAGAGTCTTTAGGTTTTTCTACAAGTAAGATCATGTCATCTGCAAACAGGGACAATTTAACTTTATCCTTTCAAGTCCGGATGCCCTTTCTTTCTTTTGCCTGATTGCTCTGGCTAGTACTTCTAATACTAGATCCTAAATAGCCAAAGCAATCCTGAGCAAAAAATAAAATAAAATAAAACCAGAGGCATAACACTACCTGACTTAAATTATATTACAAAGCTATTATAAGCA
>NW_007840625.1:0-714 GCF_000696425.1 Galeopterus variegatus
TATTATGTTATTGTACCATTTGAAAATTAAGTGTGATTTAAGGAGATAGTATGGACACCAACTTAACAAGGGGTGGACTTGTGAAGGTTAATTCTAGATGTCAACTTGGTTAGATGAAGGAATGCTGGGAAACCTGGTAAAGCTATCTTTTCAGGTCTGTACATGAGGTGTTTCCAGCAGAGATTAGTATGAGAGCCTGAGGGTCCTGGGTGTGAAAGACTCACCCTCAGTGTGGGTGGGAACCATCCAATCCACTGGAGGTCCAGAGAGAACAAAAGACAGAGGAAAGAGGTGAAGCTCTCTCTCGATCCTCTGGAGCTGGGATACACTCTTCTCTCCTGTCTCTGGACATAGAGCTTGAGACTCTTCAGCTTTTGGGTTCCAGAACTTACGCCAAGAACACCATCAGCTTCCCTGGTTCTGAGGCCTTTGGACTTGGACTGAGCCACACTACCGGCATCCAGTTTATACATGGCCTATTGTGGGACTTTTCTTCATAGCCACGTGAGCTAATTCCCCTAATAAATCCCTCTCATATAATTATAACATATCCTATTGATTCTGTCTCTCTGGAGAACACACGTCACAATGATCCATGTCCATCAAGGGATGTACCCAGCCCCACAGGCTGTTCAAATTTAGCCTCCAGGGATAACCTATGTAACTGTGCCTGGCACGTACTGGGGGTGTGCAGTAAGTGTTGAATCTTAATCT
>NW_007840626.1:0-714 GCF_000696425.1 Galeopterus variegatus
ATACTACTGATAAAATCATGAATCTCATTTTTGTGAAAACAATGTTTTATTAGTGGGACTTCCCTCCCATCAAATGCTTACAAATCAGAGAGGTCATTGCCCACACTAGCTGCACATTCCTCTGACTTATTAGAGTGCTATGTAGTTTCTTTCCTCCTGCCACAATAAAATATATTATTTGCATGGCCAGTAAAGTCTTTAAGAGTCCCAGGCTTTTGATTAAGTCTCCTATTCACTGTGTGATCTTAGGCAACTTACTTAATGACTCCGAACCTTGATTTCACATATGACAATAATATCCAGATCCTAGGAGTTTGGGGACATAAATGAGATTATCCATATAAAACTCTAAGAGCAGTGAAGATTTTGTTTTCTCCAATAGGCATAGAGTCCACATTTCCAATTACTTTGCAATATTAGCAGAAAAAGCAAGTTCTTCTGGCAAATGTGCACCCTCAGCATCAGCTGACGACACCCATAACTAGGTGGGCTGACAGATGACAAGGCGTGTTCTCCTGGGAGAGCCGTGTGGTGGAACAGGATCAGTGTTAGCAACAGATGACAATAAAAGAGGGGAGGGGAAGGTCGCTAAAGCCATCACACTTTGTAGACCGTCCTCAGGCTCAGGTGGGCACTGAGCAAACCCCAGGCACGGGCTGCTTCCCAGGCTCTCCACACTGAAAACACCCAGTGGAGTCTGCATGTGTCTGTCTC
>NW_007840627.1:0-714 GCF_000696425.1 Galeopterus variegatus
TTTTTTTTTTAATCCCTTGTGGAAACACAAGAGCTTCTGGTTTCTAATTAGGTTTAAATTGTATCTAAATTAAGAGCACATGGGCACTGAGTGAGAGCTTGAAGGACCCAACAGGGAGAAGTGTGTGAGTGTTAGAGACCTCTGTCTGGTTTGCATCTATGTGTTCTTTTGTCTGCACTTCAAAAATGGGGAAATGGGCTGAAAAGGCAAGGGGCCCTTTCTGATGTCTGGATACTAATATATCCCCTTAACAAAGCAACCCAGGCTGCTCTGTGAAAAACACACGATTTTGGATTAGTAAAATTGCAACGAGCGCTCCATTAAGTTGTTTTCCATGTGTGGATGGCAAAGCTCATATAATTGGCTTCCTGGTGGGGAAAAACATGACACAATTATTATGAATTAAAATTGCGTCTATCTGACAGTCAGACATGACTGTGAAGAATGCACACAACCTGTTATTAAGCACTCTGTAGGTTTGCATATAAACCTGCTCACGTTCTTACATTAAAATTCAAATATTGAGGACATAGTTTTAAAAATATGTTCTGTTGTACATCAAAAATTGAGGTTAACTTGGGCTTGGAAGTTTTCTTTTAGTCCATGGAAGACTCACTGTTCTTTTTTAAAAATGAAAATCCATCTCCTATTATGTTCAGGCTAATAAACTGAGAAGACTTGATACAATTTTTTCTATTACATTTCTACTACCTG
>NW_007840628.1:0-714 GCF_000696425.1 Galeopterus variegatus
TAATCTTTTGGGTAAGTAGTCAGACAAATCTCACTGGAATTCCATCTTTAAAAATTACCCTGAGTGACCTTGGGCAAGCCACTGAGATTTTCATTAACTTTGATCTTGAAACTCAGTATAAACAAATGGAAGCTTAATATTCACTTCTTCCACAAAGCCTTTAGTGTCTACTCTAGCCTATTTTTTTCTTATTTAAAGTCTACAAAGAATTTAAAGTCTATAATATAAGTCTTTTAAAGTGTGTACTTTTTCTAATATTGATTTCCAATGATATTAAGTATGCCATTGCTCTCCCCAGATGTATTATAAATTCCTTGAAGCCCCATGTCACGTCTTATCCTTTTAAATTATTTTCTCTGGAAACATTGCAGATACTGAATAAATAAACACTCTTCAGCCAATACACTTACAACTATTTATTGAGGATGTACAATATGCAAGCCTCTGTTGCTTGATCAATTGGTAAAAATGATGATTAAGGACTTTATTTCTGCCCAGGCTAGAAAGGAATGTTAGTTCATTCCCTCAAAGAGAGGTAGTTGGTTCTAGAAAGATTTTGCTTGGAGGATGATTAATTCATAGAGGTCTCTGTAATGATTAACTTGCTGTACACAACTCATGTTTTTACACATGGAGGGCTTGAGGAAAGCCTTAAAAAAAATACTCAACTCAAAGTGGCCTTATTGCCGCTGGAGATGAGGGACTTGCCTGTTT
>NW_007840629.1:0-714 GCF_000696425.1 Galeopterus variegatus
TTTGTTTGTTTGTTTGTTTGTTTGTTTACTTATCTATTTATTTTTTGGTGACTGGCATCTGAAACTTTGACCTCACTGTTATAACATTGCACTCTAACCAACTGACCTAACCAGCCAGCCCCAAATGGGTTTTAAAACCTAAATTTTCAGAGTTTTCAAATTATTAAAAAAAGATCTCAAGTGAAAGTTGTTGAGATAATCGAGTTTTCAATAGACAATTAAATGTTAAAGACATTTAAATTTTAGCAAATTATTTTTAGAATATATTAAATTAAATTCTAACATATTTGCGAGTTAAAATTATTGACAACTTGAGTTATTTTACCTCAAAGCATGTTCAAATGCATTTTACACTTGATCTCCTCAAATGGCAGCAGTCAAATATAAGAATATGCTGCATGCCTTCTGGTTGTTGGAAATAGTATACATTGAAAGAAAGTGAAATAGAAAGAGTCCAAAAATCTATACTGAATTAACACCTATATTGAAAACCTTATCTGAGAAAAGTTTAGCAAAGGGAATAAAAGTGGGAGATCAAATTCATAAACAAAAGGCACATCCAGACCTACAGGCTATAGTTCCTTTCAAGATCAGTAAGGGAAGGATTTAACCTTGCGACCACAGCAGTTTAAATTATATAATTACATTCTTCAGAGTTGACATTTTCACCTTGGAAGGTATAATAAGGCCATGCAAATGCAGGCTAAAACCAGT
>NW_007840630.1:0-714 GCF_000696425.1 Galeopterus variegatus
GAGGATCAGCAGTCAACTTGAGAACCAAATGTTTTAAGAATTCAAGTTCATATAATTTAGATACATCTTTGGCAAACAAGATTAAAGTATTGATTTAATAAAAATAGCTATGTCCTCAGCTATCAGTATTAAGCATAATATAAGCATATAATTTTATTCTTTCTGTGCATGTGCTTTCTAATTTTATACAGGTTTGCTGATCTAAGAAGCTGCATACACCAATTAAATGTATAATATTATGAAAAATGTAAATTCATGTTTAACTAAATTAAATCATTATTCGGACACATTTTATTTCAATAATAATTATGTTATGTAGTATATCAGCTTAAAGATAGTTTGCAAGATCTCTATACAACAAAATCTTAGACTTATTCTGGGGCTGGCCTGGTGGCGCACTGCTACAGTGCGCCGCTTGGGAGCGCGGCAGCACTCCCGCCGAGGGTTTGGATCCCACATACAGACCGGTTCCCGCTCACTGGCTGAGTGAGGTGCGGGCGCAGCACCGAGGTTTGCGATCCCGTTGCCAGTCCCGGTCTGGTACTGGCGTGACACTGAGGGTTGCGATCCGTTGCTGGACACAAAAAAAGACAAAAAGGAAAAAAAAAAAATCTTAGACTTATTCTAAATTAAGTTAGTAAATAAATACTCATTGAGAATGTAGATAATTTATAAGTAAGATAGAATACTGAAGCATTAACTACAAAGCATAAT
>NW_007840631.1:0-714 GCF_000696425.1 Galeopterus variegatus
TTTGTGTTCATTAGAGATATTGGCCTGTAGTTTTCTTTTTTTGTTGTGTTCTTGCCTGGTTTGGGTATCATGGTAATGCTGGCTATGAGTTTGGAAGAACTTCATCCATTTCAATTTTTTGAAAGATTTTAAGGAGAATTGGTATTAGTTTTTCTTTAAATGTTTGGTAGAATTCAACAGTAAAGCCATCTTGTCATGGGCTTTTCTTTGTTGGGTGATTTTTCATTACTGATTCAATCTCATTACTTATTATTGTTCTTTTGAAGTTTTCTATGTCCTCTTGTTTCAGTCTTGGTAGGTCATGTTTCCAGAATTTATACATTTCCTCTAGGCTTTTAAATATATTGGCATATAGTTGTTCATCATCATCTCTAATGATCCCTTGTATTTTGGTGGATCAGTTATGATGTCTCAATTTACATTTCTGATTTTATTTATTTGAATCTTTTCTCTTTTTTTCTTGGCTAGTCTTGCTAAAGGTTTGTCAATTTTGTTTATCTTTCCAAAAAACCAACTTTTCATTTGATTAACCTTTTGTGTTGCATTTTTAGTCTCAATTTCATTTACTTCTGCTCTTATTTTTATTATTTCTTTTTGGTTTGGTTTGTTCTTGGTATTCTCATTCCTTAAGGTGCATTGGTAGGTGTTTTATTTGAAATCTTTCTTTTTTTTTTTGATGTAGGCATTTATTGCCATAGACATATCTCTTAATAT
>NW_007840632.1:0-714 GCF_000696425.1 Galeopterus variegatus
GACTATTTTCTATAGGTCCAATATAATCTGATTCTTGAAGTAATATACAGGTATTTGTATTATAATATGCTATATGTAGTCTGCAGTATATACACTAAACATTTTAATATCTAATTATTCAAAATGGAAATATATTAACATACACAGTTTATCTTCATATTACCTGTACATAAGAGCATCTATATATGTAAATATGTGTAATTATCAATCTACCTACAAAAAGAAGGAGATGAAGACAGACAATTGGTGATCATAAAATTTCAGATACCAAGTTGGTCATAAAATGATATAATACCAAGTTTCTTTCATCATCAATTGCTATATTAAAATTGTTTATGATGAATTAAATGTAATGATCTTTGATTTGATAATACATTTATCTAGTGTGTTTTAAAATGCAACTTTAAAAAAAGTTTCCCACATTCTGCTCTCCCTCAATCTATCAGTTTTTACACCTAAGGTAACCACTGCCACCTCTTTCTTCGTTTATTTGAATCCTTAAGAAAGAGAAATGCATTTACATGCTCATCCACAACAGGAACATACATAGTTACTTCTTCTATAAATGGTATCCAAATTACTACTGTGTGGTTCTTGCTCAATTTTTCTGCAGCATTCTATTTTGGAGATATTAAATATAAAAAATATATATAAGTATTTGTAAATAATGCCCTAAAATTTTAATGGATATATGGTATATATTTTTTCAAAATA
>NW_007840633.1:0-714 GCF_000696425.1 Galeopterus variegatus
AAACTTATTTCTGTTATCTCCATTGCTTTGTACCCATTGACCAATCTCTCACCATGCTCCCCCACCCCTCGCCCCTCCTCATCCTCTGGTAACCACCATTCTACTTTCTGCTTCTTTGAGAACTGTTTCTTACATTCTGCATAGGAGTAAGATCATGTGTTATTTGTCTTTCTGTGTCTGGCTTATTTCACTTAACATCGTGTCTTCCAGATTGATTCATGTTGCCACAGATGACAAGATTTTATTCTTTTTTTATGGCTAAGTACTATTCCATTGTGTATATATACCACATTTTCTTTTTGTGTTCATCTGTTGGTGGGCATTTAGGTTGATTCCATACCTTTGCTACTGTGAATAGTGCTTCTATAAATATAGGAATGCAGACATTTCTTAAGCATACTGATTCTGTTGCCTTCAGATCTATATCCAGTAGTGGGACTGCCGAATCATATGTAGTTCTATTTCTAATTTTTTGAGGAACCGCCATACTGTTTTCCACAGTGGCTTTACTAATTTATAGCAGTGTGCAGCGTTCCCTTTCTCCACATCTTTACTAACATTTGTTATCTCTTGATTTTTTGATAATAGCCATTCTGTCTGGTGGAAGGAGATATCATATTCTACTTTTGATTTGCATTTTCCTTTTGTTTAGTGATATTGAACATTTTTTTCATATATCTGTTGTCTATTTGTATGCCTTTTTTTGAGAAATAT
>NW_007840634.1:0-714 GCF_000696425.1 Galeopterus variegatus
TACAAATACATAGAACACTGCTAATAAAAAATAATTTAAAATACTATGCACAGTATCATAATAATTAGAAATAAATGTTTGTTACACATGGGTATACATACACCACTTATGCACATAGAAACATACTGAAAAGAAGCCAAAAATATATATATATAATCTTAATAATCATTTTTTTCTACATGGGAATTATGAATATTTTTTTTTTCTTCATGCTAGTCTAAAAATAATTATGTAAATTGAAGGCAACCTATGTTGCTTTCATAAAGAGATGGCATATTATTTTTAAAGTTATCTTACTGATATTTCCTAAATTCAGCAATTAATGTGTGTATGATTATTCTTGGTTCTCATGTTTTGTTTTGCTTTAAAATTTTTTTTAGCCACTCCTTGCTTATGCACTCTCAATATATAGAAATCTGTGTATTTTTTACTTCACAGATATATACCACATTGAAGGTTTTAAATGTCTCTATATTTTTGAGATTCCCATTTTACTTTTTCCTCCTTTTACAATGTGCTAGGTAATAGATGTATTTTAAAAAAGAAAAAAAGAATAACACTATCCGTGCTACCCATATTGTCTTTTCCGTGGAGGAGGAAATGATGAGCAATCCATACATTGATTTTTATATGTGAGATCTTCAAAGACTGCTGTGCTTCACTATCCTCTGAGAGTTATAATTTTCCTTTGAGTTTTTATGCTGACAGAAAGAT
>NW_007840635.1:0-714 GCF_000696425.1 Galeopterus variegatus
TCAAAGCTGTGTTCTCTTTCTGACATGTCACAAAGCATTGATTTCTTTCCCTCATTCAAATCTTTATTCGGTGCCTACTACATTGTAGCCAAAAACACATAAAATATGTTCATTATTAGAGCTTATATCTGGTTTCCACACAAAAAAGTCTTGTTTTCTAAGAAATATGCTCATTGATTGTAGTGATGTTGACTGAATATTTTGTTTTTCAACTGCGTAGCCTGGTGTCATATGGAATTCAAAGCATCTCTTCCATATAGGTTTAAGAATAGAGTTTCTAAAGTGGAAAATATCACTAAAGTTATATTGAAATTTAAAAGCAGGGCATCCATGAATGAGTGCTTTCAATATCCAAATATTTCTTTTTAAATCTTGTGTGAGCAAAGAAGTTTTTAGACACCTAGGGTTTTATTGTTTTTTCTTTGCATTGGCCTTAATTTATTATTCATTTATTATCTGTCTAAATAAAGTAGTAGAGATAAGTAGAAGATACCTCTTCCTGATACTCAAAAAAAAAAAATGTATGTTTGTGTGTTAAACACTGTGAGAAGTGGCAAGTTTACAAAAGATTTAACCAGCTAGGCTCCCCAACTTCATGACAGTTTGAGTGATCTATTCCAAAGTGCTAGTCACATACTTCTTGAGACCAGCCGGAAGATATTCATAGATGGGTTTTTAGGAGTGTCTGATGTTTAAGGACTAGCACTCAGCACT
>NW_007840636.1:0-714 GCF_000696425.1 Galeopterus variegatus
TCCTTAATCTAATCAAGTTGACATCTAGAATTAACCATCATAGGACTCATGGAAGCTTGATTCCTCCAAGCCATCAAGAAGAGCAAGACTCTAGAGTGTGTCTGCTAACAAGACAGAGTCTTACATAATGTGTTGTGATCAGGGGAATGATATCCCACCTGTTTTGCCATATTCTATTGGTTAGAAGCAAATCACAGGTCCTAACTACACTTCAGGGGAGGGAATTATACAAAGATGTGAATTCCAGGAAACAAAGCCACCTCGAAGTCTGCTCATCATAGTAAACAACTCTGAAATCTCTCTCCTTAAAGTGCTTTCTACATGAGTAATCAAGGAAGCTGAAAACTCGGGAAAATGTAAAATCTGAAACTTGTTCACTGAGAAATATTCATTCTGTCTCTCATTTCAAGTGGAAGTGGGTACAGAGCATTCT
This sequence comes from Galeopterus variegatus, assembly GCF_000696425.1. Classification (NCBI taxonomy): domain Eukaryota; kingdom Metazoa; phylum Chordata; class Mammalia; order Dermoptera; family Cynocephalidae; genus Galeopterus; species Galeopterus variegatus. Next base: position 434 of record NW_007840636.1, read on the forward strand.
ATAAACAATTCTTTACCTAAGATAAATGCGGCATCTTCAAAGGTGTACCCTGGAGCATGTGTTTTATGTTTTCCTGGGAATTCAGTTCTACATCCCTATGACTAAGATATTTTGTCCCAACTTTGTTCTGTGGAATGAGGTGGCGTATTCCCAAACCCATGTCATGATGACCACAGTGGAGACATTTTCCATGTGAAATTGTGCTAGCTATTCTTATGTCTCTAATTACTATGTCTCCCCGAGACCTAGCCATGAGTCTCCACTGCCTTTTAAAAACATTT
>NW_007840637.1:0-714 GCF_000696425.1 Galeopterus variegatus
CCCCCCTGGAAGCACGTGACATGAAAATTAACCCATTCAGGGAAAAATCTCAGACTTTTGCTTGGAATGCTGCTTCTGATATACTTCTAAAGCTTGAAGTGAAATGTCTGGGTAACTGTACTTGGTCTTAGCTAAAAGACCAAGAAGCAATATGTCTGCGGATCTGATGACAGTCATTTCTATATTGAGAACATAAAAGTAGCCAACCTGAAGAAAAAGCCAAAGTGCAGACTGCAGATTGAAATCCTGAAAAGAATCATCTTAACACACAGATACATGGACCAAATGCCTTCTGTATTTTATTACATATATTTTAAGGCAGTTTGGGTTCATTTTCAAGATTCTTGTTACCGAACATATCGTTCAAAGACATTTTCTAATAAAGGTAAAATCATAACTTTGTTGAGATATAAAATGTGCAAATATGAAAAGTTTTATTTAACTCATTATTAATGAAGGAATGAAGCAGGTGTTTTCAGCAGATTTAACAAATGATGCAAAGAGCAGACACATTTATAAATCAAGCATCTTAAAATAAACTTACAAATGCCTAACAACCTGGCTTTTTTTTGTTTTTGTTTTTTTTAATTCGAGAGAGGGAGAATAAGTTTCTTTAAAGGAAAGAATATTTGCATGGGCCTAGCCATTAGTTTTCAACAACATATCTAGTTTTAAAGCAGCCCAAAGTCTATGAAAGGCTAGAAACAAATAAGC